>NW_028293349.1:0-22329 GCF_964106645.2 Podarcis pityusensis
TTATTTTTTAAAAAAGAGGGTCGTCATGGGAAGACAGAGGCACCCAAAATACGCACAGCCACCTTTGCCTACAAGGTCTGAAGCGGCTTCCAAGTTTTGTGCGATATAAGCATGCCTCAACCCTCGTGATCCAAATAACACAACCCGGATGGGAAAGAAGAAAAAAAAATCCCGACCAGGGAAGAACAACAAACCAAGTTGACGGACTATGCCGAAATGGCCAAATTAACTGGAAAGCTAAGGAACCAAGATGATACGAACTTTAAAAAAAGAATGGGGGGGAAATGTATATAATTTATTTAGGAAACTACTGTAAGCAGATGAAAACACTAGCAGGATTTTAATCTCACTTGCAAGGTAACAAAGACTACGGACAATTTACATGGAGAGAAAAATGTGGATAACAGGCTGCTATGCAAATGTAAATATTGACACTAGGACCCTGGAAGGGAGGGGAGGGAGTCATGAGATTCAGAGAGATCTCGCAATATGGATTTTCAATGGATTTTATTATAAGTTTATATATTATAACTATTTCAAAAAATAATAACAACACAACCCAACCTTGTGCATACACAAAAAACACACATACACCATGATGAAAGGGAATTTAGGCAGGTAAATGGGATGTTGGGCGGTGAAAGGGGGAACTTGTGAAGCGAGGAACCCTTGAAGCGGGGATTCACGCAGCAGGAGGGACCGTGTTGCAGGGTGCACTTCCCTCCCTCAACTTCCTCCCTCAGCCCCTTATTCTGCCCCTCGCCTCCCCATCGCCTGTCCCTGGTTATGATGTCTCTGCCCCTCAGCTCCCCACCCCCCACAAGGCCACGACCCCTTACCTGTTGCCAGTTTGGGGAGGTACTTTTCCTTCTGCTCCTTGGTGCCATAGAGGAGGATGCCTTTAAACCCGATTGACTGGTGGGCCCCCAAGGTGATGCCCACCCCCAGGTCGTGCATGCCGACGAGCTCCACCATTCGTGCATACTGTGGCAGGAAGAGAGAAAAAGAAGGGGTGTCAGCCGTGAAGCATTCAAAGCTCTCTTGCGCGCCTCTGAGCATGGGCAGAGCACATTTTTCTCAGCGGCAAGAAAGCTCAGCCTTCCTCAAAGCAGGAAAGCCACCCCCATCCCTGAAAGGACAATGTCTGAGAACATTCCATGACATCACAGCAACTTGACCAATGGCTGCACAGAGCAGCAGGAAATCCCTCTAAGCTCACAAACTTCCGTGTCGTTTCCTTCCTAGGCATAGCTGTCAACTTACAGATTTGAAAATAAGGGACCAGCAGCCAAAATAAGGGATTTTAGTCAACCAGCTGAAATACGAAGTTAAAAGGGACCAGATAATTTGGGAGAGCAGCGCCGGGTTTTAGCCCTTCGTTTCCAGAGGTTGCTGCTCAAGACACCAGCTGATGAAACACTGCAATTAAATAACTACAAGCATTAACCACTTTTTACGCAAAACGAAGTCCAAGCTACGAAGATGCTGCTGCAGTTCTGTATCTTTTCTCTCGTGCTCCATCTGCAGCTCTCAGTTCCATCAGGCGGGGCGGGAGGAGGGGGGGGAAATAGCGCCCAAAGTAAACCCGCAGATCAGACCATCTATGCTAGTCTACCACTACAAATCTATGGGAGAAGCACTTGCGGTCCTTCCTCTGCTTTCCCCCTCTATGGTTAGCCCTTGGAACACCTGTCTGCGCCTCCGCCTCCTCCTCCTCTCTCTGAACTGCTTTCTCTATGCTTGCCCTTGCTCTCCTCTCAAGGCTCCTCAGTCCCCGGCGGGGAGGGGTTCCCGGGGGCCGAGGCTGGTGAGAGGAGGCCGGAGGGGGGCGGGCCAGGCAGCCAAGCAACACAGTTGGAGCCTCCCTCCTCCCTGGCCGGCAGGGAGGGAGGGAGGGAGAGGAGCTGCTTCCTTTGAAACCCGGGAAATTTAAGGGACATCATCAACAAGGGACAGCAGCGGGACACGGCGCTGGGATAAGGGAGTTTCCCGGCAAATACGGGACGGTTGACAACTATGTTCCTAGGCTTCCCTCCGAGTCTGGTACCATTTAGGGGAAGGATGGGGGGGGGGGCGCCAGCCCTCGAGCCTCACCTGTGTGTTGCTGAGCCCCAGGCCCCCGAGCTCGACGGGGATTTGCAAGCCAAAAGCTCCCAGCTCCTTGAGGCCTTCCATGGTCTTGTCCTCCACTTTCTCCAGCGCATCATTTTTGGCCGGGTCGTTCACCTCCTGGTGGAGAGAGGGAGGAAGGGAGAGTCCGATGATGGGAAAAGCATCTATTTCAACCAGGGGTCGGCAAACTTTTTCAGCAGGGGGCCGGTCCACCGTCCCTCCAACCTTGTGGGGGGGGCGGACTATATTTTTTGGAGAGGAGGAAATGAACGAATTCCTATGCCTCACAAATAACCCAGAGGTGCATTTTAAATAAAGGGACACATTCTACTCATGTAAAAACACACTGATTCCCGGACCTTCTGCAAGCCGGATTTAGAAGGCGATTGGGGCGGATCCAGCCCAAGTTTGCCTATCTGTGATTTAAACCCATTCTGCGTTTCCCCTTGCTGTTGGGAATGTGTCCCCCAAGGTTCAGCCAAAACCTGCCATTTCTCCTCAATTCCCACCCACATAATTCTGGCCCTGCCCTAATAAATTATTATTACTATTATTATTAAGACAGATGCCATTCTGGGAGTCCTCACCTCAAAGAACCGAGAGACGGGGCCCACGAGCTCTCTCAGTGTCTGGGCTTGATCTTCATTTAGAACTGTAATAAGAGAAGGGAAGGAAAACATCAGCCCCTGCTAGCCTGCTAGCCCTCCTAGCAAACTGCTTTTCCAAACCCCAACATGCACCTTGCGGCGGAACCAATTTGGATTTCCTTGCCTCCTGCTTTTTATACTCTCCAAGCTTTTCCCATCTGAGATGGCTGGCTGCATTCTCTTAACTGCATGCCAAGCCGCATTGTTTTGAATATTCGTTTGGAAGCCGCCCAGAGCGGCTGGGGAAACCCAGCCAGATGGGTGGGGTATAAATAATCAATTATTATTATTAAGGAAAAGGGGGAAACTTAGCCCTGCACACCTAGAGTTGGTCTTTCCTATCCTCAGCCAACGTTCTTAGACTTAAAACGCAAACCCACAGACCTCCCTCTGCCTTGCCCTTTACGGAAGAAGGAAGCGAGATTAAGAAATGTGTTTGTCTAGGACAGGGGTCAGCAAACTTTTTCAGCAGGGGGCCGGTCCACTGTCCCTCAGACCTTGTGGAGGGCCGGACTATATTTTGAAAAAAATAATAATGAACGAATTCCTGTGCCCCACAAACAAACCAGAGATGCATTTTAAATAAAAGCACACCTTCTACTTGTGTAAGAACACCAGGCAGGCCCCACAAATAACCCAGAGATGCATTTTAAATAAAAGCACACCTTCTACTCGTGTAAAAACACCAGGCAGGCCCCACAAATAACCCAGAAATGCGTTTTAAATAAAAGGACATATTCTGCTCATGTAAAAACACGCTGATTCCTGGACCGTCCGCGGGCCGGATTGAGAAGGCAATTGGCCTGGATTTGGGCCTAAGTTTGCCTACCCATGGTCTCTAGGACTAGGTCAGGCATCCCCAAACTTGGCCCTCCAGATGTTTTGGGACTACAACTCCCATGATCCCTTGCTAACAGGACCAGTGGTCAGGGATGATGGGAATTGTAGTCCAAAACATCTGGAGGGCTGAAGGTTGGGGATGCTGGACTAGGTCAAACATGGGCTGCTGATTGAAGTGCCTAGTCCTCATGAGAAAAGTACAGGAAATGAGGCAGACCCAGGACTCAAAATGAAGGGGGTCTTGGGCTGGGTTTCTGGCAGGTGTATGAATTGCTATTATAATATTATTATTATTATTTGCATTTTCTTTCCTTCTGTATATAATTTTATTAAGTTTTCAGTTTTACAATTTAAAATACCCATTTTACATCCTTAAGATACCAATGATTTCCCTTCTTCTCTTTCCATGGTTCATTTTACATCTCACAAATCCCTGCATATTTCACAAAAACGACACCATTCAGTATTCCATTATTGCACCCATCAAAACTTGTTTACACTGCTGAATTGATCTTAATGCTGCCCGCGTTTTCAGCTGTACACAATTATTTCCCATATAGTCAATAAACGTTTTCCAGTCTTCTTTAAAAGTATCTTCTTCTTGTTCTCTCATTCTATATGTCTGCAAGCTGGGCATATTCTGTCAACTTAAGTTGCCATTCTTCTTTGGTTGGGACCTCGCTTGTTTTCCATTTTGGGGCTAACAAAACACGGGCCACAGTAGTGGCGTACATAAATAACCTTTTTTGACACCTGGGAATTTCAGTCTGAATTATCTCCAAAAGAAAGGACTCTGGGTTTGTTTGGAAAGTACTTTTAAACATTTTTTTCAATTCATTATGGATCATTTCCCAATAGTCTGGACTATTATTATTATTATTATCTACATGCTGCCCATCTGACGAGGTTACCCAGCCACTCTGGGCAGCTTCCAACGAACTAAAACACAGTAATACATCAAACATTAAAGTCCTCCAACCCATCTCCTCTCCAAGCCCCTGGTGTTTACCTGAAGGATAAGGGAAGACTTGTTCTGTGTTGACCTGGCCCTTGAACATCCCAACGGCAAATGACTTCGACTCCTGGATGGAGAACAAGAGGAAGAGTTGCAACACTTGGGGCTTCTTAAAGTTAGAGGAAATGCCAGCGAGAGCCGCCATGACGGAATTCGATAAAATCATGCATATCCCAGAGAAAGAAACAAACGTTTTCTCCCTCTCTCACAGCACTAGACGCTGAATGTTGGAGGTATTCAGGACAGATTAAAAAGGAAGCCGTTCGGTAAACGATGCATAGAAACTCTGGAACTCCCTGCCACTGGAGGGAAGGACGGCAGCCAACATGGAAGCCTTTAAAGATGGATTAGACCAACTCAGGGAGGACAAGTAGTCAGGAGGGCTCTGGAGGCAGTAAAACCGTATTTTTCACTCCATAAGACGCACCAAGTTTTTAGAGGAGGAAAACAAGAAAAAAAATATTCTGAATGAAACAGTGGATGTATTTTTGTGGTTCATGCTATGGCCACAGACACGTGATCTGATGATGAATTTGGGGTGATCCAATGCAAAAATCCTGAGGATCCATGGGCTTTTACCTCCCCCCTCCCAGGCAGCCTCCGCTAGCCTCCCTTATCTCCCTTCTGATCCCACAGATCAGCTGTTTCCGTTCAACACTCCCTTCCCTCTTGTTTGCCTTAGTGTCTGTTCCTTAACTGGAGCAGTTTTTTGCTCCTCCTTTTCTTCTAATTTCTCTCCTCATTGCTTTGGTCTTCCTGTTTCCCCCCTTTGCAAGTTCGCTGTCTTTACCTCCCCCCTCCCAGGCAGCCTCCTTTATCTCTAGCGCCCCTTATCTCTCCCTGAACCGATCAGCGGCTTTGTTTCAACACCCACTTCCCTCTTTCAAAAAAAAAAGAAAAAAGAAAAAAAAAAGCATGACCTGCTTTTTGCCCCTGGGCAATTCGACTCCAGGAACCACGCATTCGCTCCATTAGACGCACAGACATTTCCCCTTACTTTTTAGGAAGAAAAAAGTGTGTCTTATGGAGCGAAAAATACGGTACTTCTCAATATTGGTCGCTAGGATAAGAAAATGGCACAGGCTGTGAGGCAGGGCAAAAGAGAAACGGCCTCCACCCAGTGGGGGCTGAAGACAACCAATGGAATACAATTGGGGAATGATGTTGTTGTTGTTGTTTAGTCGTTTAGTCATGTCCGACTCTTCATGACCCCATGGAGCAAAGAACGCCAGGCCCTCCTGTCTTCCACTGCCTCCCGCAGTTTGGTCAAACTCATGCTAGTAGCTTCGAGAACACTGTCCCACCATCTCGTCCTCTGTTGTCCCCTTCTCCTTGTGCCCTCCATCTTTCCCAGCATCAGGGTCTTTTCCAGGGAGTCTTCTCTTCTCAAGATGTGGCCAAAGTCTTGGAGCCTCAGCTTCAGGATCTGTCCTTCCAGTGAGCACTCAGGGCTGATTTCCTTCAGAATGGAGAGGTTTGATCTTCTTGCAGTCCATGGGACTCTCAAGAGTCTCCTCCAGCACCAGAATTCAAAAGCATCCATTCTTCGGCGATCAGCCTTCTTTATGGTCCAGCTCTCACTTCCATACATCACTACTGGGGAAACCAGAGCTTTAACTATACGGACCTTTGTTGGCAAGGTGATGTCTCTGCTTTTTAAGATGCTATCTAGGTTTGTCATTGCTTTTCTCCCAAGAAGCAGGCGTCTTTTAATTTCGGGACTGCTGTTACCATGTGCAGTAATCATGGAGCCCAAGAAAGTAAAATCTCTCACTGCCTCCATTTCTTCCCCTTCTATTTGCCAGGAGGTGATGGGACCAGTGGCCATGATCTTCATTTTTAATATTTCACACCAAAAGCTGCATCTGCTTTTGTATATGGATTAATGTGAAAATGAGGGTGAATTGTTGGTCTTTGCGAGCTTCCCCTAGGGCCCGGGGGCTAGCAAGCTAGGATTTTCTTTTCCACGTTGCTTTTCTACGGAAAACTCGTATTTGGACTATCAGCTCGTTAAAAGATCTGAAAGACTGCTGGGCCTAACTCAAACGAAAGAGAGCCCAGAGCTTGAAGATAAAACTGTGGAATGAAGGGAGGGCAAGCTGAAAATCAACCAATGGATAACAAGACGGAATAAAAAGGCCTCTTGCAGGTTAATAGACATATGGACTTGATAAATATGATAGAAAGTCATACACCAGCGATTGCAATGATAAGACAGAGGTTAAGAGCGGAATTATGAAACTGGAAAAAAAAATGCAGGAACTAGTGAAAGAAACTTTCTCCCGACAGCCAGAACATGGGAAGTCCCATTAAATTATTTAATTTGGAATATATAACTGGCTTTATTTTTTTGTATTATGATTATGCACGGCTGACGAAGCCCAGCAAGGCAAAACAAAATATTATTCCGGGAATCCTTGTCACGTTTAAGTTCTTTCGACTGACACCGGCATACAGCAACTATATTTTGCAAAGGCACATGTTAAGATCTTTCGTATCCTTCGTCTGATACCTGCATACAGCAGCTGCAAGCAACAACCGTACTTTGCAAAAGGAAAATGTGGAACATTACAAAGAAAAGTTCCATCTTTTGCAAGTACTGCTCCTTAAAGTTGTTACGTTTGACACTTGTATGCGCTAAGACATACGTGGAACACAAAAAGCTTCCATTTGGACATTATGTATATAAGAACTGATCTATTTGTATTTCCTGTTCTAAATGTTGGTCCTTAACTGCTTCTACTCAATTAGATAATGTGAAAAGAGTTATGCTTATATGATGTATAAAGAATTTAGACAGTTAAACACAGCCAGTTACGTTGTGGGTATATTTGCATTATGATGTGGCAAGATTTGATTTGATCTGTTACCAATTGGAATGTTATTAATAAAAATTATGTATATATATAAAAATATCGGTCGCTGGAAGCCACAGGAGGAGGGAAAAGGGCTCTTGTGATCGGATCCTGCACGTGGTTGGCCACTGTGAGCAGAGGATCCTGGGCTGGCTGGGCCATGGGCTTGATCCAGCAGGTTTTCCTCTCATTCTTAGGAATCTGGTGGGAAAGGCACCTGTGTGGCCAGCATAAGGTCTTGGGTTCAATCCTGCCACCTCCGTGAAGGGCTTGGAAGGAATAATCAGAGACCCTGGAGAACCAGCCAGCCAGTCTGGATTAGAGGGCCTCACTCTGCGTAACAAAAACAGCCCATGTCGGTTCAGATGCTCCTGCGCTAGCTCACAACTGACAGCCGCATGCAGACCGACATAAATTTAAACCACGTCTCTCTCTGCAAAGGAGAATAAAGGCAGGGGAGATATTAATACCAGCCAACTTTCGCCGGTGCAGAAACACCCACGCGCGTACGTTTTGGAATTATACCTGCCCTATAATTAGCTGCCAGGGCTGTCGCGCTCACACCCTTATCAGCCCATTTAATTACAGTGGTGCCCCGCAAGACGAATGACTCGCAAGACGGAAAACTCGCTAGACGAAAGAGTTTTCCGTTTTGGAGGTGCCTCGCAAAACGAATCTGCTATGGGCTTGCTTCGCAAGACGAAAATGTCTTGCGAGTTCCTGGGTTTTTTTTTTCCTTTTCCCCCTCTTTTTCTAAGTCGCTAAGCCACTTATCTGCTTATCCGATAAGCTGATAAGCTGCTAAAAGCCGCTAAAAGCCGCTAAAAGCCGCTAATAGCGCTAATAGCGCTAATCCGCTAATCCCATCAATGGGCTTGCTTCGCAAGACGAAAAAACCGCTAGACGAAGAGACTCCCAGAACGGATTCTTTTCGTCTTGCGAGGCACCACTGTATATTTGTTAATTTACATTTTGCTATATTTTTGGAAAACGGCTCTGCTGTCGGAGGCAAGGTTACTTTCGACGCCAGTCGCTGGAAACCACAGGAGGGGAGAGGGTCTTGTGTTCAGATCCTGCTCGGGGCCCAGCGAGAACAGGGTGCCGGCCTAGCTGGGTCTCTGGTCTGATCCGGCACGGCAATCCTTACATTCTTAAGGTATTCCAAAGACAGGACATGAAAAAAGGCCTTTGGCCTTGGATACCACCTGCCCAACCGTGTACGGTGGCGGAGACCAGGAAAAGGGCCTCTCATGGTGAATAGGGTGGGGGAGGTTGCAGAAGAATTATCACCATATATTAAATTTGCACACTGCCCTATGCCCATAGATCTCAGGGCAACACAACACAAAATTACAATACATTAAAAAAAATTAAAAATAAGAACAAAAACAATCCAATTATATTTTAAACTGTATTTTAAATTGGTTTACTTTTTATTTTTAATTTTAATTGTAATTTTACTGGCGTTAGCCACCCTAAGCCCGGCTCTGGCCAGGGAAGGCGGGGTATAAATAAAAATTTATTATGATTATGATTATTATTATTAACCCCCCTCGCACGGCACATTGAAAAGGGCAGTTAATTTAATTTAAAAGTCAGCCTTTCAACCAGTTACATCCCAAAACGCTTGGGGGCCCTTGCTCAGGCAGCCCTCTCCCCCACCGCCCTCCGAGCACAGAGAACGAATGTTTGTGAATACCCCGTAACATCCTGGAAGCTCAAGGCAGTGGGGAGGTCAGGGGTTTGCACAGCAATAAACGACTCCGATTTTTCACGACAGCATTTTCCCTCGAAATTGGGGTGGCAGGTCAGAGAACCAGACCACCACCTAAGCCCATCTTTGTTTTTCTGAAAATTCAATTCAATCTGCCGAATATCTTCCCCACCATCAATTCCCTGTCATCGTCCCCGCCCCAAAATAGGAAAAAAGCACCTACTGCAAGTAAAGGTTTCTTTTCCGGTATCGCTTGGGAAACTGCGTCGGACTTCGCACTCGATTTATCCAGCACGGCCTGCAAAAAGTGACAAGAACGTTATTTGGTGTTAGAGCCTTTCCGGCTAGAGAAATTATATATAAAGCTTTGTTGACTTATCAACCTGCTGTCCAGTCAACAGAAGGACCTCGGCCGAGAATCAAAGCAGAATGGGATGTTTTTTAAAAATTAGATGATGAAATATGTTTCCAATGATTACTCTTGATTGAGCACAGACTGAATTCTAGAGTTAAGAGAATGGTCCTCCGTAGAACAAGAATGGACGCAGAAATTTTAAGATATGAGAAATTGGGAAACGCATAGAAGGGAGTCATTAACAAATCAAGGAATAAAACCAGAGATTAGGCGTAGATAAGAAAGTAAGAGTAGCAAGGAGAAATTGATCAGGTGAAGATAAAAGGACCTCTTACTGGAAATATATGTTTATAGTAATGTCGATGATGGTTTGTATTTCTTAAACTGTATGTCTTTGATAAGGTTTTCGTTTAACTTTCTTTCCATTTTTTCTTCTCTTTTCTACTTCTTTTCTCTTTTCTTTTCTATTTTCATTTTGTGTGATTTTTTTTCTTTCATAACAGAATAATGTGTTTGATTATGTGTAATTTTTAATGTGTAAATAAAGATAATTAATTTTTAAAAAACCCCACACATAAAGCAGGTAACTCAGGCCTGGCTAGCACCGTTGCCAACGCTTGTCAGCCCAGTATACCTGATACAAACAGCCTCGGTCCAGTATCCCTGAAGGAGCGTCTCCACCCCCATCGTTCTGCCCGGACGCTGAGGTCCAGCTCCGAGGGCCTTCTGGTGGTTCCCTCCCTGCAAGAAGTGAGGTTACAGGGAACCAGGCAGAGGGCCTTCTCGGTGGTGGCGCCCGCCTTGTGGAACGCCCTCCCACCAGATGTCAAGGAAATAAACAACAACAGTGGTACCTCGGGTTAAGTACTTAATTCGTCCCAGAGGTCCGCTCTTAACCTGAAACTGTTCTTAACCTGAAGCACCACATTAGTTAATGAGGCCTCTTGCTGCTGCCGTGCCACCGGAGCACGATTTCTGTTCTCATCCTGAAGCAAAGTTCTTAACCCGAGGTACTATTTCTGGGTTAGCGGAGTCTGAAACCTGAAGCGTCTGTAATCCGAGGTACCACTGTACCTGACTTTTAGAAGACATCTGAAGGCAGCCCTCTGCGGGTTGCTAACATGCTTCCCACACGGATCACGTTCGCAACCCGAGGGTCCACTGTACTATGATTCAGCCTGTCCACTGCTGGGAGCAGGGAGCTGGTCCTCCGGCCGAACCCAGCACAGTCCCTCTTACTGGTTCAGACTGGAGCCGAACCTGAAATCAGTCCTGCAGTGGGAAGGGGACTGCAGAGGGAAATCCTGGCGGGATCCCAGGACGGCCGGGACATTTGCCGCTTTGTTCCAGGAATTCCAACGCAACTGGGATGAGCAATCCTCCTTTTGCAGCCACATCACCAGGGCGCCTGGGGCTCAGCTGGTGACAGCTCACCTTTCCCCTACATACTTCCCAAATCGGGGATTAAATAACCTGACCTTTCCCCTAGAAAATGCCGCGTGGAAGTCAGGGAGGGAAGGCTATCCAGGATAACAACTCGATTTGCAGAACCGGCAGGGCTGCAGGTGACACACAATCCCTGCTCCACATCCTCTAGTTATCTCCCGCTTGGACTACTGCAATGTGCTCCATGTGGGGCTACCTTTGAAGGTGACCCGGAAACTGCAACTAATCCAGAATGTGGCAGCCAGACTGGGGACTGGAATACCATATAACACCGGTCCTGAAAGACCTCCACTGGCTCCCAGGACGTTTCTGAGCACAATTCAAAGTGTTGGTGCTGACCTTGAAAGCCCTAAATGGCCTCAAAGACCCAGTATACCTGAAGGAGCATCTCCACCCCCATCGTCCAGCCCAGACACTGAGGTCCCACTCCGAGGGCCTTTTGGTGGTTCCCTCGCTGTGAGAAGCCAAGTTACAGGAAACCAGGCAGAGGGCCTTCTCAGTGGTGGCACCCGCCCTGTGGAACGCCTTCCTGTCAGATGTCAAGGAAATAAACAACTATCTGACTTTTAGAAGACATCTGAAGGCAGCCCAGTTTAGGGAAGCTTTTAATGCTTGATGTATTACTGTATTTTAATATTTTGCTGGAAGCCGCCCAGAGTTTTTTCAGGCAAACTACAAACAGGCAGGCAGGCAGATGATAGATAGATAGATAGATATAGATAGATAGGTAGATGAAAGTTTACTTTCTCTGCCCCCCTTTTTCTCCCCACTTCTATTTTCCCCCAAGTAATGTTTCACATTCAATCTATGAAGGACTCTATAAACTGAGAACAGACGCTTTATGTACTTTTGCTACCCAAGAAAACCTTCTAATAAAAGCAATTACCAAAAAAACATTTTTGTTTAGGCAAGCTTACCCAGGTATATGGAATGTTTGCACGTGTTTTAAAAAAAATATTTTAAGCTTATTGCTGACATTAATTGTTAGCCGTTTTTAAGGGTTTTTATTGATAATTTCACTGTTCCGTCATCTTCGTAAACCGCTTTTTGTTCTACAAGCAAGCAGCGTATTTACGAGACAAAATAATATACGTCTGGAAGTGACAAGTTACAAATCCGTCTGGTTTGAGGTGGTGGAAATGTGTGGGTAGATTCCACCATGGTGGGGTTGCGGCTGCCTCTGGGGTGGAGTGTTTATATATAAAAAAGGGGTGTTCAAAATGGATCTTTTGTGGGGTGGGCGGTTAATAGATGCCAGTTCCAGACATTTGGGTGAGAAAGGGTTGCCTTTTAGAGCAACCAAATCCTAAGGACACACTCTGACTTCAAAGCACTTCAACTGGGGAAATAAAACTTTGGCCTCCCTGTCATGGGAACCTGAAAAGGATTTGGGGAACCAGGCGTTCAGAATTTATATACAGTGGTGCCTCGCAAGACGAAATTAATTCGTTCCGCGAGTTTTGTCGTCTTGCGATTTTTTTGTCTTGCGAAGCACGGTGTCAGGAAAGTTTTGGGAAAGCTTCAAAAATCACCAAAGTCTTTAAAAACCTCAAAAAAAGGCTACCACACCGCGTTCTATGAGTTGCTCCTCGAAGTCAAGTCGCAACTGTATTAACGGTGTTAAGAAAAAGGAAACAAACTTGCAAGACGTTTCTGTCTTGCGAAGCAAGCCCATAGGGAAAATCGTCTTGCGAAGCAGCTCAAAAAACAAAAAACCCTTTCGTCTAGCGAGTTTTTTGTCTTGCGAGGCATTCGTCTTGCGAGGTACCACTGTATATTCTTTTTCCGGGGTGGGGTGGAGAAGATGAAAGGAATAAGTGAGGCCAATAGCTGCTGGGGTTCTCAATGAGTGTAACGGGGCTAGGCTAAAATCCGCCTGACTTTCAAAAAGCTACTTTTGTTTTTAAATCCACCACTCTCCTAGTCTTCATGGAGAAAGGAATATTGTTGTATTGTTTTTAACACTTTATTGGAAGCCGCCCAGATTATTATTATAACTTAACCTTACTCACTCCCCAGAAAGCGTCAAGCCCAACAAAGGGTGTTGCAAGACTAATTGATATTAATGAGTGTGCAATAGGCATTCATCAAATTAGGAAGCCACGTGCCTTGGGTAACGATGGAGGAAGGGCTAAAAAGGTTCACAGACCTGTTTTGCCAGCACCCGAACCAACAACCGTCCCACGCCACACGGCCCACAAATCCTTACCTTTTTTAACCTCCCCCCTAAAAAACAAAAACAAAAACCCCTTCGTACAACCATCAAACTGCAAAAGCCCCTGGGCCCGATCCACCAGAATAAGGGATTCCCATTAAAATAAAGAGGCGTAACTAGAAATAGACCCTGCCCCCCCCAGCACCCCCAAAATACCTCCGCAGTCTGCGTAGCATAGAGTCTCCTTCCATTTGGGTGGGGAGGAGGGTACGTCAAAGCCGGGAGCCCACCAGACCTGGGAAGGGGGGAAAAAGCGAGGGGTGATTCAGGAGGAGAGGGTAGTTTAGTGAAATGGATCCTGAACTACCTGGCCAGGTAAAGTGGCTGTGGTTGTAAATACATATAATTTTATTTTTTTAGAAACAGCCAAGTTTCTAAAAGCTTTATGTGGTTGTGGGGAAGGGGACCCCAATTTTGTTTTTAGGGCCCCCACCCCCTGGTTTCCTTAAACCCATCCACAGTACCCCCACCTCACTACCCTATAGAAAGAATTATTCAGAACAGCAGCCCGCAGGACCGACTTAGGAAGGTAATAACACAGTAAAGTTTGAAGCAGCGACGAATAATTGTATGTTTGTTCAAAGTCCAGTTAAGACTCTTCCGTTTAATTCCTTCCAGTTCGAAGTCAGTGCTTTTTTTCTGTGGGGTACGCATACCCCTAAACATATTGTGAATCTTTGTACTTTGGTCCATTTACTGTACATAATTCCCCCAATTTGAACTATAAAATTATGATTTTCTTGAGTTAAAATTAGAATACCCCCCAAAAAATTTCCCCATTTTTTTTTAAAGGAAAAAAGCACAGCTGTCTCCTATCGCCCCCCCCAACAGGTAACCCCACCGTCCCCCCCCCAATAAGGAACCACTTATGGGGAGGGTCCTGAAACCACACACTCAACATCTCCCCATCACGCTCTGCACCCCTAAACGCCTTTCCCACCAGCCCCATCCCTTCCAAAGCGCCCCACACTCAGATCCCCTCCCCAAAAAACCACCACCCCACACCCACCAAAAGGCAACTTTTCCTGCCCCTTCCCTACCAGACTCACCCTGGGGGGCTGCTCAGCCGCAGGAAGCTCCAGCAGAACTTGGGGGGCAGCCTCAAAGCCTGCATGGCTGGGGGGTGTCTATGGGACCTGCCTTCCTCTTCCTCGGAGGTGCTCCCAAGTTTCTGTTTGCCTGCTTCTCCCTCTTGCTCCTCCCCTCCCCTTATGCAAGGTCATCAGCTCAAATATGTGGGGGGGGGGGGATAGGGCTAATTACTTCCTGCCCCACCCATGGCCCCGGGGCATGCTGGGAGTTGTAGTTTTCTTCCCCCATGGAGACGTGGCTTTTCTTTCCAGGCCAGCAGAGGAAGAAAGCATGTTTTGGTGGGGGGTTTTTGGAGAGAGTTGGCCTGCCCTGAGCATATGCAAAGTGCATTTCTTCCCCCTGCTAATCTAGGGCTGTGCACCCCGGGGTGCATTTATTCCTTTACTGCAGTGCTGCCCCCGCCAAATGTCTCATTTTCCTACTCATATTGAAATAATGCCCCTCAATGAGGCCAAACTTAGATTCAGAAAATGTTTAGAGTTATGCATCCCCCCAGAAAAAAGCACTGCTTTATTGTATTAATGCCCCACTGAAATAAAAAATTTAATGTCATATGTGTGTGTGTATATATATATATATATATATATGTGTGTGTGTGTGTGTGTGTGTGTATACATATATATATATATGTGTGTGTGTGTACACACACACACACATATATATATATATATATATATATATACACAAACACACACACACTGTATATAAAAATGTTCATAACTGAATATATAAACCACATGTCTGAAACCCCACAGGAAAAAGTCCTGAAACCATTTTGTACCTCCCAAACTGACCTCAAATATTTCTCTGCAAGGTTGAAGGAAAATGGAAAAGCCTCCCCATTGTCTTTTCGGTTCACAAATCCTGTCTTAAGGGTATGTCTGTGTATGAATAGGGTGAGCCTGTGACCTGGCTCAGGAACTAAGTATTTGTCATTACAAAAGACTGGCCAGGCTCCCCAGGGTATCCAATCAAGTGAGCATTAACAGGTAAGCTGCCGGACAGGAGATATACAATGCACTCAAATTTCTGTTGTAGACCACCCTTCTGTGATGTATGTATGTAGTTTCTGGGGGTAGTCTTGGACTCCAGGGCGGGCAATTTAAAATGTCTATATAAGGGCGGGCACACCTTGGTTCTGGGTCCTCCTCCGTCCTCCTGCGTGTGAGGGGAGCACTCTGTTACAACAGTTCAATAAAGATCAGGCTTACGAGCTGCTTTGCTTCTCAATATTCTCTAGTTGGCCTCTTTTATTTTCTCCAACTGATGGAGAACCTGCAAAAGACTCTATAAGGGCTCGTGTCCCCCAGAAGGGAATAAGGGCAGATTTATGTTTATTACACCTTTTCTCTTTCAGGGAGATCAAGGTGGCATGCATGGTTCTCCGCCCCGCTAATTTTACTCCCCACAACAACCCTGCGAGGTAGGTTAGGCTACCAGTCAACCAGACAGGATTTGAAACCTGGTCTTCAAAGTCCTAGTCCGACACTCTAACCAATGTGCCATGCTGGTTAATTTAAAGCTATAGCCAGGGGTGCATCTGTCCATGTGCAGAGGGAAACAGGATGGCAGGCTGCCCAGTTTCCACCCTCCCCAACAACCAAGCAAGGGGATTCGGGCGCAAGGGGTTTCTAGGCCTTAGAAAGTGAGGTCCACAGCCCAGTCAGAAGAATAATGTTGGGGTCCCAAGGCAGGGAAGAAGAGGCAGAATTTAAACAAGGGCATTATCGCTTCACTTGGGGTGCCCCATCTTTCTGGCTCAGATCCTGGTTTGTCTTAGCCAGATGCAGCCATAAACTATGGTGCCACTGAGCTTGTGGAGTGCCCACCGCCTATCAACCTGCAAGGGGTGGCCGGCTTCTTCCAGGCAGCTGTTGGGGGGGAAACTAGTTCGCATCAGCTCCAACTGACATGTCCAATAGCCAGGGACGATGGGAATTGTATTTTTTTTTTTAATTTTTTTTTATTGGTTTTACAGAAAAATTTTAAACAATACAAACAAATAAAAAAGACATACAAACATGTATAATTTCATAACCTTTTTTTCATATCCCTCTCTTCTCGGACTCCCCCAAACCTCCCCTTCCTACATCCCAATTTCCAAAATTATTTCAGCAAATTCTAATTAATTTTATCAAATATATTTTTTCTTATTCTTTTCTTCAACTTAATCTTATGTCGCTGTAATCTCCTTTTCTTTCTCCAAACCTCGACATTTTAACATTCCTCAATTTTATAATAGTTCTTAAGATAAATTTTAAATTTCTTCCAATCTTCTTCCGCCGTCTCTTTCCCCTGCTCACGGATTCTGCCAGTCATCTCAGCCAATATCATATAGTCTATTACCTTCATCTGCCATTCTTCTCGGGTGGGTAATTCTTCTGTCTTCCAATACTTTGCGATGAGTATTCTTGCTGCTGTCGTAGCATACATAAAGAAAATTCTATCTTTCTTTGACACCAATTGGCCGACAATGCCCAAGAGAAAGGCCTCTGGTTTCTTAGAGAAAGTACATTTAAGTACCTTTTTCATTTCATTATATATCATTTCCCAGAAAGCCTTAATCTTCGGGCACGTCCACCAAAGATGATAAAAAGTACCTTCCGTTTCTTTACACTTCCAACACTTATTATCAGGCAAATGATAAATTTTTGCTAGCTTGACTGGGGTCATGTACCACCTATAGATCATTTTCATAATATTTTCCTTTAAGGCATTACATGCCGTAAATTTTATACCGGTGTTCCACAACCATTCCCAGTCAGCAAACATAATGTTATGACCAATGTCCTGTGCCCACTTAATCATAGCTGATTTAACTGTTTCATCTTGTGTATTCCATTTCAGCAGCAGATTATACATTTTTGACAAATTCTTAGTATTGGGTTCTAACAGTTCAATTTCTAATTTTGATTTCTCCACCTGGAATCCAATTTTCCTGTCTTGTTTATGCACCTCCATTATTTGATAATAATGGAGCCAATCTCGAACTTTGGGTTTCAATTTCTCATAACTCTGTAACTTCAATTTATCTCCATCTTGTTCCAAAATTTCCCAATACTTTAGCCATTCAGCTTCCATATTAAGCTTTTTCAGCGCCGTTGCCTCCAAAGGTGACAACCATCTAGGGGTTTTACTTTCCAACAAATCTTTATATCTTATCCAAACGTTATATAATGCTTTTCTGACAATATGGTTTTTAAAGGCCCTATGCACCTTAATTTTATCATACCATAAATATGCATGCCAACCAAATGTATTGTTAAAACCTTCTAAGTCCAAGATATCTGTATTCTCGAGGAGCATCCATTCTTTCAGCCAGCAAAATGCTGCTGCTTCATAATACAGTTTTAAGTCCGGCAGGGCAAACCCCCCTCTTTCTTTTGCATCCGTCAGTATTTTAAATTTTATTCTGGGCTTTTTGCCCTGCCAGACAAATTTCGAAATATCCTTCTGCCACCTCTTGAAACAGTCTATCTTGTCCAGAATTTGTAGTGTTTGGAACAAAAATAACATTCTAGGCAATACATTCATCTTAATAGCTGCAATTCGGCCTAACATTGACAATCTCAAATTTGACCATATTTCTAGATCTTTTTTAATTTCCGACCAACATTTTTCATAATTATCTTTATACAAGTTCAAATTCTTAGATGTCAAATAGACCCCTAGGTATTTCACCTTCTTTACCACTGTCAAACCTGTTTCATTCTGGAACTTCTCCCTCTCCATGACTGTCAAATTTTTTTCCAAAACTTTAGTCTTTTGTTTATTCAATTTAAATCCGGCCACCTGACCAAATTCTTGAATTAGCTCCAACACCCTTTTTGTACTAGTGTCTGGCTCTTGTAAAGCAAGTACTAAATCATCTGCAAAGGCCCTTAACTTGTAATGTTTGGCTCCGACCTGTACACCTTTAACCTGCTGGTCATCTCTAATCATATTTAGCAACACCTCCAGAACTGAAATAAAAAGTAAAGGGGAAATTGGGCACCCCTGTTGTGTCCCTTTTTCTATTTTAAATTCTTCAGTTATCACATTATTTACAATCAACTTAGCCTTTTGTTCAGCGTATATGGCACCCATACCATTCTCAAATCCTTGGCCTACCCCCATCCCATGAAGATTCTTTTTCATAAAACTCCAAGAAATATTGTCAAAGGCTTTCTCCGCGTCCACAAAGATCAGAACTGCTTTAGTGTTTATGTTCACCTCTAATAATTCCAAAATGTCTATTATGTTCCTCACATTGTCTGATAAATGCCTTTTTGGGAGAAAGCCTGCTTGGTCCTTATGAATCTTCTCCATCAACACTCTTTTCAGTCTTTTTGCCAGAATGTCTGCAAAAATTTTATAATCCACATTAAGTAATGATATTGGGCGGTAGTTCTTAAGTTGAGTCTTTTCAGTCTCTGTCTTTGGTATGAGTGTAATATACGCTTCTTTCCACGATTCTGGTGCCCTCTTCCCCTCTAAGATCTCATTACAGACTTCCTTTAATGGTTGTACCAACCACTCCTTCAAAGCTTTATAGTATCTGGAAGTCAGTCCATCTGGTCCTGGAGATTTGCCCAGTTGCATATTTTGAATGGCACTCTCTATCTCTTGATCTGTTATTCTCTGGTTTAGATCCACCTTACTTTGGTAGGAGATTTTTTGTAGTCCATACTTTTTAAGGAATTCATCTATATCCTCCTCCTTCTGCGGTCCTTGTGAATATAGCTTTTTAAAATAACTCAAAAAACAGTTTCTTATCTCGTTAGGTTTAGATATATTCTTTCCATCCACTTCTAGGCTTGTAACTGTATTTAGTTTCTGTCTTTTCTTCAGTTGCCAAGCCAGAAGCTTACCACATTTATCTGCTGATTCAAATGTCTTTTGTCTCATTTGTTTTATCTTCCATTCAATCTCTTGATTCATCAATTCCATATATTGTGTCTGGTATAACTTAATCTCTCTCAAAATCTCCTGGGACTTTGGTTTTGATCTCAATTTCTTCTCTCCTTCTTTTATCTTTTCCAAGATCTTATCCTTCTTCTCATTTTGCTTTCTCTTTTTTACTGAATTTTGTTGAATTAAAAATCCTCGCATCACTGCTTTACTTGCGTCCCAGATCACTCTTTTTTCTACATCAGTTTTTAGATTTATTTCAAAATAGTCCTTTAAAGTTTTTTGGGCCTTTCTATGGATCTCCTCATCTCGAAATAGGTTGTCATTCATCCTCCATCTGAATTGACCAGTTGCTGTAAATTTCATCTCCATCTTCACGGCGTTATGGTCGGAGCAAGTCTTTGGGCAGATTTCCACTTTCTTAATCTTTGGAGCCAACCCACTAGTAATCCAAATTTGATCGATTCTGGTCCAGGTCATCATTGCTTCAGAGAAGAAGGTTCCCTCTCTCTCGAGAGGATTCCTTGTTCTCCAGATATCAATCAAGTCCATATTTTCAGTCATTTCAAAGAAAGTCTTTGGTAGTCTCCCATCTCTGGTAATTACCTGTCTTTGTGCTTTATCCATATTTGTAGATACCACTCCGTTCATATCTCCCATCATAATTAATTTGTAATCCAAATAGTCCAACAATGTCTCATGCAACTTCTTAAAAAATTCTGACTTCCCTTCATTAGGTGCATAGATCCCTAGTATCAAAAATTTTTCACCTTGAATTTGCACTTCAATTGCCAAATATCTTCCTTGTTCATCTTTAAATATAAACTTTGGGGAAAGTTTTTCTTTTGCATAGATTACCACTCCTCTTTTCTTAACTTTATCCGATGAAATAAATTCTTGGCCTAATCTCTTATTGACGAGTAGTTTCCTATGCAATCTTGTTATATGGGTTTCCTGTAAACAAATTAAGTCCAACTGCTCTTTTTTCAATAAATGGAATATATTTTTCCTCTTTCGCGGAAGGTTGAGTCCATTACAATTCCAGCTTAGAAGTTGCAGGGCCATCCTGAAGCTATTTACCTCCTGTCGCTCCGAGTAGTTGTTCTTCTTCTGTCGGTGATTTCAGTCCAAACGTCAGGTTTAAAATGTCTGTTGCGTCTTTCGTTTCTGATGTTATTTCCTCTCCGACTGTTCCTTTCAGAAGGTCTTCCCTGTAGTGATTTAAGAATTGATCTCGATCTTCTACTGATCTTATCCTTATTTTCCTACCTTTGAATTTAAAAGATAGGCCTTGCGGGAATTCCCACCTGAAAGGTACTTCGTTCTTCTTCAGCAATCTGACCAGTTCTTTATAGTATGTTCTTGCGTCTAGGATTTCCTTTGGGATATCTTTAAAAATCTCCACAAAAGACTTTTCAATCTCGAGTGTTCTTTGAAAATGCAAGCTCAATATTTTATCTCTCTCCTCTCTTGATCTTAATGTTATTAGGCAATCCCTTGGCTTCTTCCTGCCTTGTGCTCTTCCCAGTCTAAAAGCAGTGACTATTTTAATTTCTTCCTTCTCTAACTCCTGTTGCCAAAAATCAGAAAATTCTTTAGAAAGGAAGTTCGCCAAGTTGTCTCCTTCACTTTCAGGCACCGCTCGTAGTCTTAAATTTCTACCTCTCCTCTCCAATTCAAGCATGGACAGGGCCAATGTATGATCTTCTAGCTTTTTGCAAACTGGTACAATTTTTTCCTGTGTAGCATCCGCCGAGACTTTAGCCTCATCAGCAGAGACTTTGGCTTCTTCTGCGATTTTACGTATATTAGCAGAGTCCTCTAATATTTTATTAATAGATTCTGTATTAGATGTCACCCTTTTCCCTAATTCATTCACACTTTGTGTATTCTGATCAAGTTTGATTGAGAGTTCTGTCAATTTTCTACTATTTTCCGCCCCCTGCTTTGTCAAAGATTCCAAAGACTCATTTATTTTAACCAAAGCTTGTGTTACAGGGTCTGATGACATTGTTGTTCTTGCCTGACCAGTTGCAGCTGGTGCCACTGGGATGCCTGGGACTGAAACTCTTCGCTGTGAAGGTTTTGCTTTGTATTGTCTCCCAGACCTGGTTGTTGTCTCTTCTGATGCACCACTCATGCCTAGCCAAGGTCACTCTCGCAGCTGTTAGTTGTTTTTCAAGGGAAATTTCCACTGCCTTAATAGTTACAGCCCAATTTGCAACAGTTATCAAAGTGCCCTCTAGGGGAAAAAAGTTTCCAAAACTAAACAAAATGTCTTACAGTCAAAAATTCCCCTGAGGTTTCCCAATAGTCAATTGTAACAGTTCTTATATTTTCAGAGTTCAACAAACCAGTAATTTAATATCTCTCCTGAGCTGAGTAGTTTGAAACAATGTAACAATCCAAGTGACAGCTCACTGACAGTTCTCTCTCTCCAGGTTCCTTTGCCCCGGCAGTCCGTTTCAGGGGTGTTTGACACAGCGGTAAAAAGTTTTAAAATCTTTTTCTGGCAGGTTCTAATCACAAATTCCTCCCCCTTTTGCTCCTGCCTACCAAAAGGGGGAAAATTCACAGTTTATGTCTGGTTCTCTTCGCTCTTTGCGATCTCTCAATGGTTGCAGCTTTTAATCCTTCTTTGCTTTATCCTTATGCAGTCCGGGAAAGGCTGACTTCCTTACTTTAAACCAATCCCGTTTTCAGCCAAATTTCAAAAAGATAATTGTAAATCCCAATTAAGTCTCAGTCTTACTCACAGGTTTTACTTTGTAATCCAATTTTCAGGAAGAAATCGGCGCTCTCCGGCTATGGCGATGCGGCTTCGCTTTACAAGCTGGGTAGCGGCTCTCAGCACCGCTTCTCCCCCCGCTGCCGTTCCGGAGCCTTTAAAAAGGCTCCCTTGCGATTTCGGGGGGGCGCGATGGTGCCCACCGAGCCTCCTTGTTCACAGGCTTCCGCGCCTGTAATTTTTGAGGGTCCTCGCTTCGCCGTAGCGACAGGACCCGAACTTGTAAAGCAGACCCCCTCCGGAGCTCGGAGGGAAATCCGCCATTAACCGATGGCGCCGACCGGAAGTCTCGGGAATTGTAGTCTAGCGATACCTGTAGGGCCAGATTCTGCATTTGATGAATTGCGTGACTCTTCTAAT
>NW_028293348.1:0-63510 GCF_964106645.2 Podarcis pityusensis
GAGGAGGAGGAGGAAAAAGAGTATTTAAAACAATCCCATATGTGTAAGATTAAGGGCAAAGGAGGGTGAAGGTGGTGAGGGACTGTAAGGGAAGGCTGTGACCAGCGTGGGCTGGGTGAGATGCAGGAACTCAGCCTCACTCCCTGCCCCCAGAGTGTTTTGGGGGAGCCTGCTGCCTTGTGTGACACACCAGAGAGAAACAAAGAGGAGGAGGAGGGCAGAAAATGCTGCATGAATAATCCTAGCTCCTCAGTATGGACAGCCTGCAATTTCTGCTCCTGCACTAGGTTGGAGTGCAGTTTTATTTTGCAAGCCACTCTGAGAGCCTCTCAGGGCCGTAAAGCACTGAGCTTCAACCATATGCCATGAAAAGCCTTGAGAATCTGAGAATCTGCACAAGACTTCAACTGGTGGATAAGTAGCCGGTCCTGGGATCGAAGGTGGGTCTCAACCAGCAGCTCTGCCACCACCGTAAAAAGTGTGTGTTTGCGTTGAACGTGCAGTAAAGGTGGAAGACTGCTGCTCCAGAGCAAGTGACCAGTATAACTATTGGGTTGTTGTTTTTATTTTTATTATGTATTTTGTGGTTTTATAGCTTGATTTTATTCTGTTGAACCACCCTGAGACCCCCGGCATAGCTGTCAACTTTCCCTTTTCTTGCAAGGAATCCGATTCGGAATAAGGGAATTTCCCTTAAAAAAGGGAAACGTTGACAGCTATCACCCCCGGGTATAGGGCAGTATATAAATTCAAATGATGATGATGATGATAAAACTAAGTAATTAGACATGTAGGATAATGAGCAGGACACAGGGAAGGACAGAGAGCTGCAAGGAAAGCCTCTCCTAGAGTTTCCATACCTTCAGCAAACTCTTTTTAAAAGAAATTAATGAACATAAGTTAGTCAAGTCCATTAACTTGAGTGGGTCGGAGTGAAAAAGGTGCTACAGTAGATTTTTCAAAAGTTGCATTATCTGCAACTTTAGCACATGCTTTCTTTGTATGGAGGAGGTCCCAGGTTCAGTCCCTCACATCTCCTGAGCTAAAGCATCTCAGACTGCAGGGCTGGAAGAAAGCTCAGCTCAAGATCTTGGAGAGATCTCCTGAAACAACAGGAAGAGGGATCTGATTCAGTTGTCAGACAGCTCCGTATACTCAACCAAGAGGAGTAGACACTTTAAAACAGCATGATTGCCGAAGAATCTGATCGCTGTGCTGGAAGTTAAGATGATCAGGAAGGTGAACTCTACAACCAATATTACATGATGTGGCTTTTTCACACTTCTATAACCCTGGAATTCATAGAACTGCAGTGTTGGAAGAGAGCCTGAGGGTCACCTGGTCCAAGCCCTTGCAATTCCAAGGAGTGGAGAAATGTTAGAGGAAGCACAGATAAAACTGCCAAGACTCTGCACAAGAAGCTGCAAGGGGCAGGCTAAAGCAAGGCTAGTGTCCAATGGAAGGAAGTTGGCTAATGCTCTGTGGCCAACAGGGCTTCCCACGGCCCAGAGAGCCAATCTCACCTCCAGAATGGACCTCCGGCGCTGAGGTGTGTTGGGATGTGGGGCAGGGCTGGCGGGGGAGCCCTGTAGCGTTGCGTAGCAGTCAGTGCAGACACGGTTGGGCCGGTTGTTGTCATACACCAGGCGGGCCCGGAACTCTGAACATTTCCCACAGACAACCTGCAGCGAGTGGGCGAGAGGAGAGGACTGTCACTTGGCTGCAGAGCCAGTTTATGCACCCAGAGGAATGGAGGGCTAGAAAGCTTTTCCTGGACAGAAGCTTCTTGGGCTGGCCGTGGTGAGTGGCTTGTCTGAATTTAAAACAAATCCCTGCAGGATAAAAGCCATTCAGGGAAAAGAGCCTAGCCTCTTAACCTTCATCCTGGAAACATTTTTTCTTAAGTACGAGATTCCCCATGCCCCAGTTGGGAAGCAGTTAAAAAATAACACCCACAACAAGCAAACTTATGCCTGCAAAAGAACGTAACCATCGGAGTTTCCTAAATGTGTAAACTAGCCAAGACAGAGTTTTCCGGGCTCTTGGGGGAGGGAGTTGGCATACAGAGAAGAGTCATCCCCACGTGCCATCGTGCCACATTAATTCTTCCCCATAAAAGAGTGGGTGTACATGTCCACCACCAACTCTGGCCATGCCCAGTGGCATGAGGAACTGCCTCATGTGGCCCTTCGGGTTTCTCTGCCTCAGACCTCTCTCCAAATGCACCGAGACCTCGTGGCTAAAACAGGAGATGAGTCAGAATAGGGAAAATAGGGAGGCAGCTTTTTAAAAAACAGAAACAAATTCTACACTCTGGAAAAACGGGTGCAGGGGAGACACCGGCATTTAGACCAGACTATTATGGGTTGCATACCTCCCCCTCCCCTCCAAGGGGGATGCTCTCAGTAAAAGTAGAAAGAAACAGGGGTGGCACTTGGGAGTGGGAAAGAAACGACCCCCCTGCTGAAAAACACTCACATGGCCACAGGCCCGGCAATGGTGCCTCCGCTTGGTGAGGGCATTGAAGGGCTCCTTGCACTGCATGCACAGGGTTACCTCTTTTTCCCGGATGGGCGTGGGGGGCCCGTCGCCCCAGCTCACACCCCTGTGGGGGGGGGGGGACAGGAAGAAAGTTAATAGGTTTGCCCACGAAGCAGAGTCAAGTCATGCAAAATTAGAGAAAGCATGCTAGTGAACAGAAATTATACAAAGTACAGAATTCTGAGTTTTTTTGTCGCAGGAATTGGGTTATCTTTGTGGTAGTTCCCCCTCCCCTCCATTATCTCTCAACTGATCCACATTCAATCACATATTAAAGCACATGGTCTCACCAAACTCTTGCGGAGAGGCACACACCAAGGTGGAACTTACAGGCGAATTGGGTGGCGTTTCATCCTCACTGACCAGCTGCTTGCATGTCTCCAGAGTCTGCTCGTGTTTCTGAATTGTTGCCTGTATCGCCTGATGGTTTTAACAAGACAGTGTTAGTGGCCGCAGATAAACAGGGAACTGGGAAGTAAAGCAGAACCCCAGCCTGCTTCAATGAGGAAAAGGACAAGATTTTAAAATGTTGTCTTATTTTATTGTTGTTAGCCACCCTGAACCCGGCTTCGGCTGGGGAGGGCGGGATATAAATAAAAAATTATGATGATGATGATGATGATGATGATGATGATGATGGCAAGGGCCAGCAGGCGCCCACACTTCTCTCCAATCCCAGTTTCAGTCTGGCGCATACTGGTGGGCAGCTCAGGGAGGAAACAGCTACCCAAATCTCTCACAGAGCTATTTACTGTGGGCCTCCTATTTCCCCTGTCAAGCAGGGGCTCAGGCAGTGGTGCAAAATCACAGATCTGTCATGCCACTGGATGCATCGCAATGTGTGAGCGCGCTGTCCAGGGCCGTGGTCTGCTGCACCCTCAAATGCACACCATGTGATCCCATAGGCAAGTGGGTCTGCTGGCCCACACAGCATTATCAAGAAGGCTGACTCGGCACAGAGTCATTCTGCACCACATTATTCTTAACTGAAGAAGCCTGGTCAGCCCTGTGACCCCTATCTTTTCTGTTGGATCTATGAAAGCCATCCATAGAAGCATCCCCCAAACCAGCATCAGAAGGATTTTGCAGAATGGGGAATGTAACCACATGAGATAAGGAGCCAGGTCCTCTATTTCAGAGGCAAGGAAGCTCAAAATGTTGTTGGCTTCCACCTCCCACCAGTCCCAGGCAGCATGGCCAACTGCTGATGGGAGCTGTAGTACAACAACCTCTGGAACGCCCCAGATTCCCCTTCCCTGATCTACACCCATCTTTCACAGTGATAAAAGGTAGGTGAGAAAGGCCAGCAGTTACCTGGATCCAGTCTCGCTTCTCCTCTTCAGTCCTAAGGAAAAATGACAAACGTTGGAAGGCATGTTAAGGAGTTATTTTTCAGCAGACTTAGGGGAGAATACACCGATTCACTTGATCTGGGATGGTGGGCAAAGGAGGAAGGAGGTGAATGGATTCAGGGCTCTCACAGGAAGATAAGAAGCAGCAGAGGAGAGTTACTGGGATGGGCAAAGCCGCGTCGCCAGATGAGGGACAATTTTTACAGCTTTGAGAAAGGAGAAGCTAAGTGACTGGCTTTGCTGGCTGTACCTGGCCTGAAGTTCTAGGGATCGCTGCTTCCCTGATACAAGGAAGGTCCTGGGCACATTGAGGCTGCTGGTCTCTTTCAGCTGCAGGGTAAGGAAGGAGGAGGACAGAAGGTTGTTCAAAGACACACACTTAACCTTCAATCAGCTACAGCATCAAGGGCAACTTCCCTGTGCAAACAACTAATCATATCATCACACATCGAACCCTGCTGTGAGAACTTCCCCCAGCTATCTCTAGATTCAGACACAATTTCTTGGAAAAATGGTTTCCATTCTTAAATACCGTTGACTCAGCTAATTAGAAATATAAAAGACCACTTGGATTTTCCTCAGTGTTTAAGAATACACTTCTGTTATTTCTGGTTTTTTTCTTTTTTAATTAAGCAAATGATTGTATTGCTCTTTATTGCAGATTTACCTAGCTTCTTGCCCACCCTAGCGGTTTTAGGTTGTTTTGCATATTCTTGCTATTTGAAAGTTGATTCTAATTGATTCTAAAAGCAGCAAGGATGTTTGGTTGAGAACATAACGGGGAGAAAAATAAGAAAGAATGATTAATAAAAAAATTAAGAACTCCCATCACCACTTCAGTCAGTTCACCTATTCAGATCAAGACATAAGCACACAAGACTGTGTGGTCCAGATGACAGTCTTGACTTTTGTTCGCTGTAACCAAACACATCATGCTGCTTTAATTCCCCCTTCCTGAGTCAGGAAGATAAATTACCCCGGCCTGGAGGGCAAGTCCTGTCCTTCCCTCTACCCATCCTGTTCCATGTCCCTTGTTTCAACATGGAGCAGCTGATAAAACTCCAAGAGCTTGCTGGCCATCCAGAGACTGAGATTTGTGTGGTTCTCTTCTCCCCTTTGGGATGCGAGTGGCGCTGTGGGTTAAACCACAGAGTCTAGGACTTGCCGATCAGAAGGTCGGCGGTTCGAATCCCCGTGATGGGGTGAGCTCCTGTTGCTCGGTCCCAGCTCCTGCCAACCTAGTGGTTCGAAAGCACGTCAAAGTGAAAGTAGATAAATAGGTACCGCTCTGGTAGGAAGATAAACAGCATTTCCGTGCACTGCTCTGGTTCACCAGAAGCGGCTTAGTCATGCTGGCCACATGACCCGGAAGCTGTACGCCAGCTCCCTTGGCCGATAAAGCAAGATGACTGGACCTAATGGTCAGGGGTCCCTTTACCTTTACCTTCTCCCCTTACTACCTTCCCCTCTCACCTCCATCCCCTCCACGTCTATGCGAGCACGGACTCCAAATTTCTGGCCTATGAGACGCAGCTTGGGCACGCAGTACAGCAACCAGTCATTGAACTGGAGAAAGAAAAGGAGTTAATGGTGACAGCATATGGTGTAGAGGGCTTCTTGCTGTGCCCTCTCCTGAGATGGGTCAGGTGGAAAAGAGCAAAACCCCAAAAGCTCTTCTCACCAGGATCAGGTACCGGTCTTGTGTGGTACCGTTCTTGGCAGAAAGCTTCAGGATGTGCCCTTCCTTGATGAGCTCATTGGTGGGATTCACTATGTCTTCCTCACCTCCAAGCAGCTCGTACACCTTCAGCAACGAGTGCATCCTCTCCTGGAAAGGGGTACAGATCACTGGCAAATAACTCATATACGGCACCCAGCTCTACTTGTTAAAGTGTTGGACTTGAAGCAGGTAAACTCAGGTTCAAATCCCCAGTTGGTAATGAAATTCAGCGAGTGATCATAGGGCAAGTCAGCTATCCACTCTCTCTGTTTAACCCACTTCTGTCCAAATGGCCCACAGGGGTTGAAGGGGATATGGATCCCTCCCCCAGGCTGAATAAAGTTTCTCCCGCGCACCTACTCTAACCAATTTGTGGCGACCTCCTGCTTCAGAGAAAAGAAGACCCAGGCGTCCTGGCTTTCATTACCTCCAACACTTACCATTTTGCGGATGGCTGCATTGGAGTGCTCTGCTGCTGTTGCAATAAGTTCTAGGGATTCTGGCCATGAGGTGGAGAGGAAAAAAAGAAAAGGAGAGTCTAAATGGCTAGGCTGGCCTTACTCAACACAGTGCCTCCAACTGAACTGAAAGCAGAACTAATGCTTAAACATGTGTCAAAATAAAGCCACGCAGGCGGGTTACCAGAATATACTGACCACTGTGATGGGGCTACAGGTTCACCATTTAGGTCAGGAATTTGCAACTGGAGAACACAAAGTGAGATCCAGCTCGCTGAGGTGTACTGCCTGGTCTAACCAGCAGGCAACCATAGATGGACTGAGTTGGGCAGGCTGTGGCTTGGTCACCTACCTCTTATTCCAGGGGTGGGGAACATTTTTCAAATTGAGGGGGGCCAAAACTCTGCAACACACACACACATCACTCTTCACAGCTGCTCAGCTGTTTCCCAAGCAGCTGGGCAGCAAAGGGAGGGGAAGATCTCTCCCCCTCATCCGGCTCAGCAGAGCAGCAGTGAAAAGGGGGCTGCTCCTTCAGAAACTGGCATGTCAAGGTTCTCCAGTGCTTTGAGGCAGAGGCGGCTCTCAGCAAGCGAGGGAAGTCTTTGAGGAGAGCTGCCATTTTGAGTGACAGCTGGAGAGGAAAGGTGGGAAGAGCACTGCAAGGCTTGGAAGAGAGCAGACAGCGTCAGACAGATGCTCCGATTCTTCTCCAATGTTTGCACTGCTTTCCGCCACCTTTCAGTTACCTTTCGAAACATCAGTTCCCAAAGAGAGAAATTTAGGCCGCCGCCAAGGTGGGCTGGCTGGTCCAAAACTCTTTGTGGACCAGCTCTGGTCTTTGAGCCACCAGTTCCTCAACACTGTCTTACTCAAATTTCCAGAGAAAATATCCCACTGACTAGGGTTTTTTGATACTCTGGGAAATACTGGGGTTAGTAAATCTCTGCTAGCAAACAAGAATATGGTTTTACAGGCACTGTGTGCTGTGGCTCTCCCCACTACCACCCTTTTTCTTGTATTTTTATGCTGTTTTTCTGCTATTTTTCTTGCCATGAGATCTTTGGACAAAAGGTGGTATACAAACAAACAAACACACACACCCTGCAATTATTCCCGGCAGCTCTACTCACTCTGAGCATCTTTGCAATCGGGCGAGTCCTGAGGCAATTTGAGGAGATAGTCCTTCAGCAGCAGCTCGTAGCGAGGGATTCTCTGGACAGGTTCCAGCATGTGGTGCTGCAGGGTCAGGTTCCCACATATCTCTTCCCTCTGCAGAAGAGAGTGATCTCTAGAGAGCTGTCTGCCTGGCTCTCCTCCAATGGCAGCCCGCCTGCTCCCATAGGGAACTGAGACTCAGGGAACCAGAGTAAGAGTTTCCAGAGTACGGGGCAAGTCTTCGTACAGAGACGCGAGCAGCTGCTGAGGCACGAGCTTCTTCCCCAACAATTCCTTCCAAACACTCCAATTTTGTTTAGATCTTAATTAGACCCCAAAGCCCCTCACTCCACATCCATGTTGAACAGCAGGGCTAGGAGGAGGGAAGGGCAACTCCCTACCCTTTTGCAAGCGATTTATTTTTCTTTCCTGTGTCGGTACTTAAAACATGCTCGATTAATAACGTTTTAAAGTGCTTTTGAACTCTTAAGAAAAATTGCTGTATAGGGAATAATACAACTGGAATGATAACTTAATTGCGCCACCTGGGTAGCTCCAATGATGAGGCTGCGTTGTTCCCCCTGCTGTTAACCTGAAGCGCTTGCTGCAATGCTAAGTTTGAGATCCCCCTGAACTAAGCTGACCTGCACTTCATGGATGATGCTCTTGAACTGCGCTGAGCGCTCCATCCAGGTGTTGACAAGCTCCATGGCACGGTCAAAGTTCTTTACATATTCGCCATACATCTTGAGGAAAGGGGCCAGTTTCTGCAGGATATCCCCGATGCGCGGGTGCTGATCCCTGGGAACAGAAGCAAAAAGTGTTAGGAAGAGGAGAAAGGTCCGAGACAGAAACTGAGCCGCCCCATTCACAGGGTGGGAAAGCATCCAGATTCTATCTGCAGGACCAACTGCAGCCAGAAACCCAGCCAGATGGGCGGGGTATAAATTATTATTATTATTATTATCTGAAGGCAGCCCTGTTTAGGGACGTTTTTAATATTTAATGCTGTATTGTTTTTAACACTTGATTGGAAGCCACCCAGAGTGGCTGGGGAAACTTAGCCAGATGGGCGGTGTATAAATAAATTATTATTATTATTATTATTATTATTATTATTATTATTATTATACAGGGACTGGGAGTCAAGAACAAACACCCAAGCAGAGCTGAGGAATCCCAACATGAGGAGATTCATAGCTCTTAACATTCTCAAACGGATGCAAATCAGGGACATAAGGGAGTCATGGACACTAAACTTTCTCTATTAAGTTATGCCGCGGGCCTGCATCTTCACAGTTCTATAGTTCCCTGCAAAGGGTGAAGTATTTAGGAGAACAGGACATGGGTGGGCAACCCTCCAGATGTTGTTTGACTCCCACTCCCATCGGCCCCAACCAGCCAGGCCAAGATTGAGAGAAGGGCAGTGAAGCAGGAAGGAAAACAAGCACTATGCAGAAATTCCCAGGCTCAATCCTGGCATCTCCAGATAGGGCTTGGAAGGACTTCTGTCTAAAGCAACGCTTCTCAACCTTTTTCCGACTATGGCTCCCTTCTGACCTTGTTTCCTTCCTGTGGCCCCCCATCCTACTGGACAGCTTGGTGCGCGGAAGTGGAAGGGAGAAGAAATCGGAAGCAACGTTGCTGTGGAGTGTGCATGGAGATTCCTTCACTGGGAAGCATGGGCCACTTCTCTGTTCCCTCTGCTTCTCTGTTTTCTTTTCTGTTTTCTTTTCTCGGTCACCTCTGTTTTCTTCACTTTTCATTTCCCTTTATGGCCCTCTAGTCTCATGCCTTGGCCCCCCCCCCCCCATTTACACAATTTTCACATGCGGCCCCCTTGGAATATCCTGGGGGGCCCCCACTTGAGAAACACTGGTCCAGAAGATCGCAGAGAGTCACATAAACAAACCTTTGTAGGCAGTCACACCAAAATGTTAAGCCAATGAAATGTCCTCACCATTCCTCCATACGTTTCTCCAATTCTGGGAGCAGGAACTGTTGGTGGAAGCAGTAGATTGAGCAGATGTTGGCAAAAATACCCATCACCACGTCCACCGGGAAAGAGTTTCGGCTGCGTGCTTCCTCCAGCAGACGTGCGCAGAAGACCTAGGAGGTGGGAATGCAGTTCAGCAACATAGGAGAGAGTCCCATCAGGCCCAGTCACCATGGCCAGTCAACTGGAATGATGGGAATTGAAGGCCAGCAACACTTTGGCCAACAGATACCATTCTGCCCTGTAAGAAGACTGAGAGTAAGGGAAGCAGGAAGACGTCACCAGAGCCTGCACCAGTCAAGGTGTCCCCTCCCCCTGTAGGGCCAATTAGCATCATCTGCCCTGTGAAAAGGACAAAGGGTCCGCTTGTGTTTGTATTTTATCTGTTGGTGAGTGGGTGGGAGAAATGTAAAACTGTAAACCACCTTCGGTTCCTTGGCAAAAAGGTGGTATATAAATCCAAAGGGAAGGGAAGGGAAAACCCATGCTGATTCTACACCAAAATCCCTTTTCTAGTATCTGCAGCTTGGAAGAGCAGATCCACAATCCAAAGAACAGGCCTGAGTTTTCCAGCAGGTTTTCCAGCTGCTGCAGTCGGGCATGGCTTGCAGCACAGATGCTATATTTCGCCTGCAAAGGCTTCAGGAGGGGAAACTGTGGACACTCAATAGCTGTTTTGATATATTCCGTTGTATTTTAGGTACCTGGTCCAGCAGATACAGGCGAGACACATAGGCCTTTTCTGTTTGGAGAAGCTCGTTGGCAATTCGGAAAACCTTTTGTGGAACTGTCATCTGTCAAGGGGAGAAATTAAAATCTCTGTGGGGAACTTAACAAAATCCAAGTTCACCCATCTGCCCTGTACTTCATGCACCCGTGAAACTGGGCATGAGATTAGCCCACTTTCCCCCTCCTCTCCAAAACACTTTCGTATCTTCTATGGCCCCCACTCCTCAGCTGCTGGCCTAGAAATGACTGTGAAATACACACTGCACTAATTCCTTGGTTCGCTTTCTCACAGCTGCTCAAGGTGGATAAGAATCCCCGCTTCTCACAGAATCGTAGAGTTGGAAGGGATCCCTGAGGGCCATCTAGTCCAACCCCCTGCAATGCAGGAATCTCAACACACAGTCTCCCATCCCATCTGACATCTGAAACCATACTGGACTCTGCTTAGCTTTGCAAATGAGCTAGCAGTGTTTTACCCAGTGGCGTAGCGTGGGGGGTGTGGGGGGGCCGGCCGCACCGGGCGCAACATCTGGGGGTTAGGGGGCGCAAGTCCACGGGTTAGGGGGCGCAAATTACTTGCCTTGCCCCAGGTGCTGACAACCCACGCTACGCCACTGGTTTTACCACCCTGTGAGTGAATCTGACCAGGCAGTGAAAATATTCTGAGGAGTAAGTAGTCCCTGTTAAGTGAATTTCAGTCCATCAGAAACAATCCTACCCTCAGCACCTGAGCTGGCATTACCAGACAAGGATACGACCCAGATCATATTCACTAACTCTTCCTGAATCACAATACAACAGTGGACAAGGCTGCTCACGCTTCCACCTCTCTAATCGCTGTGTAACCCCAACCCACCCCAGTCCCGTTATTTTCCGCCCAGTTTTGCATCTGACCTCAGTAAAGAGCATCGTACTGTATTCAGGAAAAGGCTTGGCAGGAGCCATCAGCTGTGCGGGTGATCACACTAACACCCGGGCATGCCAGTCCAAGTCTCTCACCTCCTCTGAGTCCTGTCTTTCTGCTTGTGGGGGAGGGAGCTCCGGTAGCAGCTCAGCCTCATCCCCGCTGCCATCGTCCATGTCACTGTCCACTTCGGAATCCCGGGTTGAGCGGCGCTTGATGACAGCAGCAGGCACGGGTGGCCCTGCTCCCTCTCCTGTGCCCTCGTCAGCCCCAAAGCAGATCTCCTCGCTGTTAGATGGGGAGCTGATGCTGTCAATGCCACTGTCCCGGTTGGCCAGCTTCCCACCATCGTGAGATGGCAAGCAGGCAGCACCACCCGCAGGCTCTGGCCCTCCCTCCAGAGCCAGGAGGTCCAGGAGTTTGTGAGCCAGCTCTGCCGATTCCAGTGAAGTCGGGCAGTCTAGCGAGGGCTCCATGGGACCTGTCTCGGGGGTCTGGAGATCTGGACTGGGGCACGGCGACGGGGCCTGCTCAACAGCCAGGATTACAGGTTCCCTGCAACAACAACAAATCAAAACACGGACAGTCAGGCTCTCTGGGAAGAAAGTGGAGGTCACTAAAGCAAGACCTGCTGCTTGTTCTAGTCTCACCTTGGAAAGGGAAGTAGAATCTAGTGCGTTGGAAGTAAGAGAAGTAGCAGCCCTTGACTAAAAATAGAGTTAAGAACTGGCACACTCCATCAGTCCAACTATCCGTCTGGCTTGGCATTCTGTCTTCTGACTCAAAGGCTAGCCAGAGGCCTTAGGAAATTAACATGTAGGACAGGATGCCATAGCTCCCTGCCGTTCATCTGGAAGCAAAGTGTTCCAGCGCACTCTTCCAGTTTGGCTGTACCGCCAAACTGGTGGCACTCCCTCACAATGGCTATGGCAGGAAGCATAACATCAGAAGGGAGCACCAGCTACATTCCCAGGGAAGCAGGGCCTTGCAAGCTACCAAAGCACCCACCTCTCAAACTTCTCAATGAGGCAGGAGACGGCAGATAATGGTCCCAATCCATCCTTAGGCAGGGGGCTGCGGCTTAAGCGGGGATCAGCAGGGAGTGGTCGCGATGGAGGTGGGGGGATGGATTCAGGGAGACGCAGTGGCTGGATACTCTGCAGATGGGCTGGTTTAGGAGGGACTGGAAAAGCAATTCAAGTTATTTTTTAAAGGCACACATAATATATGGATACTATACACAAACCCCCAGCAAAGACAACTGACAGAAGGGCTACTTCTGTGGACTGGCATCATTACCATCAGGTAACAAACAAACCCAACAGCACCCTACACCCAAGCCCATCTCCTTCTGCCACCCTTTCTCTGGAGAAAAGAGCCTGGATCCTGCCCTACCTCTGGTAGAGGAATCTGCCATACACAAATATGAACATGTCCTGCACTGGATTTTATTGCCAGCTGCTCTTGGAGCCAAACTTGACTGAAAAACAAGTCTAAATATACCCTACTATATATTTTGAAAAATTGTTTGCTTGTCTGCTTGCTTTGCACATGCTGTAACCCAATTTTGCATTGTGGTTCTTTAGTTCAAGGAGTGGGTTTTTGTCAATTGGACACCATTTTGAATCAAGATGGCGGACCAAACCTTTCAAAACTGCACCACCAATTTGGAAACTGCACTGTTTTCGTTGTTCTTGTTCTTCGAATTCCCAAGCAACGCCAGGCACAAGGCTGTTAGTAATGAACAAATAAATCAGAACCTCCCTCTTCTAACAACTGCGTCTCACCCCACTTCCTCCGCAGAGCCTGATGCAGGGAATGGGAAAGCCAGGTGCTCTGCCAAAGCCAGTTTGCTCTGCTTGCAGACTTTCTTCCCGGGAAGTTCCACAAAGAGCCTCGTTGTGATGGGCTCACTGGGGGGTGAAGACTCGCCTATATACCTTGTGGTTTTGGTCCTGGGGGTCGTTTGAGTGGCCGGAGTTTGGCCACTTCTCCTTCGCTGCTGTCAGGTCCTGGATCAGAGATGAGCCGCTGGGGGGCTTCTGGTGAGCGATGTTCTGGACTAGGCTCCAAGGAGAGGCTCTTGACCAGGAGCCGTGGGGGCTGAGCAGGACCTAGGAGGAAGAAAAAAACACAAGACAAGACAGTGAAACAAAGGCAACCCTGAAGTCTCCACTCTGTGGGGATGAAGTGGTTAGAGTACAGTGGTACCTCGGGTTAAGTACTTAATTCCTTCCGGAGGTCCGTTCTTAATCTGAAACTGTTCTTAACCTGAAGCACCACTTTAGCTAATGGGGCCTCCTGCTGCTGCCGCGCCGCCGGAGCACGATTTCTGTTCTTATCCTGAAGCAAAGTTCTTAACCTGAAGCACTATTTCTGGGTTAGCGGAGTCTGTAACCTGAAGTGTATGTAACCTGAAGCGTATGTAACCCGAGGTACCACTGTACTGGCTGATGGCCAGGGAGACCAAAATTAAAATCCTCACTCAGCCATGATTTCAGCTAGTCACTAATTCTCTGTCTAACCTACCCCACAGGGTAACAACCTACGGATAAACTGAAGCACGGGAACCATGTACATCATCTCAGGTACCTTGGAGGAAAGGTAGGATATTAAATGTGGAAAACAAATAAACAAATAGTAGCCTCAAGGTTTCCTCGAAAAGTGTTAGCCCAGGAGAGAACTAGGGCGCCTTCAACAAGGGTGGAAGCAAGGGTTGATAGCCCGGAACAGCCTTGGCTTATTACATATAATAAGCCAAGTTGTATAATGCCTAAGATAGAAGTCTCTAGGTGTTTAACTCTTTATATTGAAAGCAAAATAATGATTTCATAACCCTGATTTGCAGAACAGACCTGTGAGCCCATCATAATGACTGATATGACACTTCCTCAGAGATCAGAATTACCGTATTTTTCGCCCTATAGGACGCACTTTTTCCCCTCCAAAAATGAAGGGGAAATGTGTGTGCATCCTATGGGGCGAATGCAGGCTTTCGCTGAAGCCTGGAGAGCGAGAGGGGTCGGTGCACCGACCCCTCTCGCTCTCCAGGCTTCAGGAAGCTCTGCGCAACCCTTGGGAGACCGGCTCCGATGGCCGCGCAGAGCTGCCTCCAGTCCCAGGCTCAGCGCACTTCTCCCCATCGCCAGCCCCACAAGCTCGGGGGACAGCGGGGAGGCGGAGTGTGCCTTCCCACTGTTCCCCGACCTGGTTCTTCCAGCCCCGCACCTGGGGGGGGAAATAAAATTTTTTTTTCTTTATTTCCCCCCCAAAAAACTAGGTGCGTCCTATGGGCCGGTGCGTCCTATGGGGCGCAAAATACGGCAGTTTCCTGGCCTAGTTGCATCACATAGAAAAGCTGCAACTACTAGTTTAAACACACACACACACACACACACACACACACACACTTGTGTCTCAGTTGTGCTTCTGAACTGGTCTTTGACCGTAATAATAAATGATTACTATTGCACACATTTGCGATTAAGTGCCTTTCCATAGCAAGCTCAGAGTGACTATTAAGCAAATTTAAATCACAAAACAGTAGAAGAAAAATGCACGGCTCTACTTTTTAAGAAATAAAGTCATGCTGAAAGCAAATATGTAAGTAAAAGCTGGAATAAAATATATGCAGTCTTAGAAGCCAAAACAAGTTAAGAGATGCCAATTAAAAACTAAATTAAACAAAGAAGGCTTTTTTCCCCACAGACAATAAAGTATTTACCTTGCCTTAAAAGAGGAATGATGGGGGCTGGCAAGTCTCCCGAGTGAGATGGTTTCACAGAAGAGTTTGCCAACCACTGAGAATATCACCTCCCCCAAGCACTACTGGAAAATACTGCCCTAAAGAACACAGAAAGAGTGTCATCTACCAGTCTCAGAGCTTGGGAAAGACTGTATGGTTGAAAGGGTTTCTCAACATATCTTAGACCATGGAATTTTAAAGCTTTACTGCTAATAAACTCCAATTGATCTCAGAAACTCAATGGTAACCAGTGCAGGCAATGCCCCTTCATGCTCTGGCCTGATCCAGTTAATGCCCAGTTCGCAAGCCATGGGACTTTTTCTACCCCACCTAAGTCAGAGATGCAAGCTGATACAGATGTCAATGCCCAACACAGCAATAGCAGAGCTTATTGTGAGACAGAGCTATAGGGCCAAAAAGGTGGAAGAAGGCTGAGACTGCGGATCCCAGCCCAAAGGACCCCCCTCAATATACGTATTGGGTGTTACAAGAGCAAAACTGACCCTTTCGCAAGGTAAGGTGAATGGTCACCTCGTGGCAATTTCGGGTTCCATTAAGAGAGAGATACAGAGGTCCTAAGAATGTAAAAACGACCCTCTTGGACCAGACCAAAGGTCCATCTAGACCAACATCCTGATCTCACGGTACCAACAAGACGACTATGGGACCTCAATGCAAGAGCCCTCTCCCCACTTGGGATTCTTAGTAACTGATATACAGAGACACATTGCCTCCAACAGTGGAGGTAAAATATAGGAATCATGGCTAGTAGCCATGAATAGCTTCATCCTCCATAAATTTACTTAAAGCCATCCAACTTGGTGGCCATCATGTTATCCTGTGGGAGGCAAATTACAGACCCTCCAAGTGTCCCTATTTTCCAGGGACAGTCCAGGATTTACAGAAGCCATCCCAGTTTCTGACTTCATCCTGGAATGTCCCGCTTCTCCTTAGGATGTCCCGATTTTCATCAGAGAGATGTTGGAGGGGATGGTAGGACGTCCCTATTTACATCGGACAAATGCTGGAGGGTGTGAATTCTATAATTTAACTGAGTGGAGATGTAATTAATTTTGTTTGTTCTGAATCTCCCAGCATTCAGCTTCATTGGGTTCTAGTAATAGGCAATATGGAGTAAAACATCTCTCCAACCACATCACACAATTTTTATACACATCTCTCATACAGTACACAGCATTCCAAGTGTGTACGCACCATATATTTGCACAACAGCATTATGATATAGGTAACATTATTTTCAGTGCGGCATAATGGTTAAGAGTGTTCGGGCTATAACCTGGAAGACCAGGGCTTGAATCCCCACTCAGCTATCAAGCTCACTGAGTGAGCCTAACCTACTGTTGTTATGAAGATGAAATTGGGGGGGGGGGGCAGGGTGGAGAGAGAACCATGTATACCACCTTGAGTTCCTTGGAAGAAAAAAGTTGGTATATAAATGTAATAAATAAAATAAAATAAAATCCCTAACACAGAATTGCCTGTTTTCGCAGCTGGGTCAATACCTTCATCAAGCTATCCACTATAACCCCAAGGTCTCATTCCTGGTCAGTCACTGCCAGTTGAGATCCCGCGAGTATATATGTAAAATTATATTCCCACCACCATGTACACGGCTTGATATTTGCTTACGCTGAATTGCATTTGCCACTTTTTCTGTCTATTCCAGGGGCAGTGTGTCCCAATTTTCCGCTTGGGGTAAAAACAGGAAGTGCCGCCTTGCCCTGCCACCACACTGCCACTGCCAAAGTGGCCCTTACCTAGGGAGCGCAGCAGTGGTGCAAAGCTACAGAGGCAGGTTCCAGCGAGATCTCGCTGGAAACCAGTGCTGAGGCCGGAGCTGCATTGATGCCACCAGTGGGGGTGGCAGGGCAGCTGCTTCACCCTGACATATGGGGGGGCCACTCCTGTCCATTCGCTTAGTCTTGAGAGATTCTCTTGCAGCTCATCACCATCCCTCTTTGCTTCAATGACCCTGAACAATTTGGTTTCATCAGCAAACTTGGCTACCTCACTGCTCACCTCTTACTCTAGATCATGGGTAGGCAAACTAAGGCCCGGGGGGCCAGATCCAGCCCAATCACCTTCTAAATCCGGCCCACGGACTGTCTGGGAATCAGTGTGTTTTTACATACGTAGAATGTTTCCTTTTATTTAAAATGCATCTCTGGGTTATTTGTGGGGCATAGGAATTCGTTCATTCCCCCCTCCCAAAAAAAATATAGTCCGGCCCCCCACAAGGTCTGAAGGACAGTGGACCGGCCCCCTGCTGAAAAAGTTTACTGACCCCTGCTCTAGACCATCAATGAACAAATTTTAAAGTAGCGGTCCCAATTCCCTTCCTCACTTTCTACATCCCTCCACTGGGATTCTATTTCTTCTCTATGCTTCCGGTTTCTTAACCCGTTCCTGATCCTTGAGAGGCCCTCTCCTATTAGTCCATGACTGCCAAGCTTACTCAGGAGTGGCTTTGATGAGAGACTTTATCTTAAAAACAATAATAAAGAGTTCAGGTACACAATGTACCAATGGAGAACAATCCAGAAGGAGGTTCCTAGGCACAAGGCTCATTGAAATTTGGATTCTCTGTCTCAAGCTCCAAAATGTCTTGATCCAACCCTGGTCAGGAGAAACAGTTCCTACCTACCAGTACTTCTCTCACAGAATAGTATACATACCATCATTTGCCACAATTCTGAGAGGTGCACCTTTTACCTGCTAGAATTGCTATCCTCGGCTCTGATATCTTTTTATTAGAGAACATTTGATAACAAATCAATTCACAGACAATGAGCAGTATATATCCTTTCCATTGGAATCCTGTCTGCATAGACTCCCTTCCTTTCTTTTCATGCCTGGCTGAGTATAAGGCTAATGGCAAGCTAACAGAAGTTTTTATCACAGGAAACTCTCACCATGAGGTGGGATATGTTTGTAATTTCTCATATTTATCTTCTTTTGAGCTAACCTTCTGAGTGTGGTAAAACAATGAAAAAAAACGGACCATGTTTATTTTGCATCGAAGGGCTGTCTAAAGGCATCTCAAGGCAAAGCTAGGCATTATATCAATTTTTGTTATGTAAAATGGCAGCTATGGCAAAGCCTGCATAGCCTCAGGGGGTGGGAAGAGGAAGTTTCTGTCTCTCTGTCTGTCTGTCTCCCACTTCTGTGATCCCACCAAAACTCCCTGAAGCTGCTATTTCATTTCAAGTGGCTTTCTGCATTTCACTTGAAATGCAAACAGCACAGATTTTATCTGAACCATGAAAGGGGGGCGGGAGAGAGATAGGGTGTCAAACTGCCTCTCCCCCACCTCCATGGTCCTGTGGCTGCTCAGGTTTCCCTACAAACACACCCCAAAACACACTTTAACATGCAATTCACACCACATCTTATTAGGCCCTCAATTTCACTGCAAGGAGCATGCTCACAGGAACACATAAGGAATAATTACCAGGAGAATGTCACCTTGTAACATGAGCTACATGTTAAGACCAGAAAATGATGATGATGATGATGATGCAAACATGGCTGTCTAAACAACAACATCAACAACAATGCCAGGGTGGAGTGTGTTTGTGTGAATCTAGATCAGAGCAGTGGCATGGTTAGGATGGGAGCTTTGGTGCTGTGTCCCATCATGGTCCTATCAGAACTGGGCCTCCTGCACCTGCTATTTGCAGTGGGGAAAAGTCCCCCTTGGTGCCAATGGGCGCTTTCCTCCCACTGCAAATGATGAGGGACCAGGTTTTATTATTTCTTTATTAAATTTGTATGTTCCCCTTCATCTAAAGATCGTAAGGTGGTTCTGATCGAGATCAAAACAGGGGGGAAAGGATTAAAGCCAACACCCCAACCATGACCTCAGTCTGGCTCCACACAAATCATTTACTTATTTTAAAAGTCACACAAGGGCTGAAGACATGAATAACATCATAACTAGTTTGGTTCCAAGCTGTTTGTAATATTCCAAATCCTTCACTTAACCGAGTTGGAAGCCGAGAGATGCAATTCCACCTAGATGTCTTGCCAGGGCTTGTCCCAGGGAGAAGTTCTCAACAGGATTTTAAATAGATCATCTCAGTGTTTCTTCTCCGTGCAGCCTACCTTAGAAAACTAGGAAAGTCACTGGAAATTAAGCTCTCAAAAAAGTTAAGAAATTGCACCTCTGGGCACCCTCCCCGTTCTATATAATCTTCTGTAGGGTTCTGAAATATACAGAGGAGAAACAACCTCAACTTCAACTTGTCTCCTCCAAGCCCCAGAGGCTACGTAAGGGAAGGATTTCTAGGCAACACCTCCATGACTCAAATACACCAGCTACTCCAAGAGCAAGGAACTGCTTTCTTCTATTTAGGAAGATCTGAATAACGTTGTGGGAGAACCCCTGGTCAAAATGAGAAGCAGAAATTATGGAGTTGGGGCTAGGAACAGAAGAAGATGGTCTCCATGTTGGCACTCTGTGGCTTAAGTCACTGTCCTCGAAGACTTAATGGACACACCAATCAAAATGTCAAACTTCAGAAACTTTATTGCCTCTTAAGCAAAAGCAGAACAGCAACAGGAAATGCTTGATGCCACCCAGCTATAAGTAAGCCCAGTGCCCTCTTGTGACATTCACTGGGGTGGAAGAGAAGGGTGGAGAAAGAAGCTTGTCAAGAGAGATAAAGGTTAGTTTTCCCATTTGTCCACTACCATTTATTAGTTTTTCAGGACTACACTGAAAGCCTGTGAAGGCACACAAAAGGCTTCGGATGGGTTCAGATGAACTTTTTGCCACACATCTGTACCAGGTGTGCAGTTTTTTAAAAAAAATCCATGCCACTTGGCAGGATGATACAGGCAACCATTTTCCACATGGCTACTGACACAGTGTGGTGCATTTATCATGGATAATGTTCACTTCTATCCACCTGGAGTGTGTTTAGTCACACAATTCTGGGCAGAAGAAAACGTTCATATACATGCGTACAGACGTTGGCTCAGCCAAAATGGATTTGGAATTGGCAGCGTGGCTTCTCAACTAGAACACACAAACATGTACAGGCATATAGCAGAAAGAGAAGAGAGCAAAAAATATTAGGTTGTATCCAATTAAACTATACCAAGAACAGACTCACTGAAATTAATAGATCTAAGATAGTAATGTCCATTAACTTAAGTGGGTTTACTCTGATTACGGCTAACGTCAGATACAACCCATTTATATGTATATGGATTTAAAGGTGGTTATTTAAAAAGCAGCTGGCACAGATTTGTGAAAGATAGATCCTATTAACCCACAATAGCTGTACACCTCTGCTGGAAGGCAATGGGTGGGGATCTGGTCCCACACAGCAATTCATCTAAGCCATCTTCATCTAAGTCAGCAAACTTTTCCAGCAGGAGGCCAGACCACTGTCCCTCAGACCTTGTGGGGGGCCGGACTATATTTTTTTTTAATGAATGAATTCCTATGACCCACAAATAACCCAGAAATGCATTTTAAATAAAAGGGCACATTCTACTCATGTAAAAACACGCTGATTCCCAGACCATCCGCGGACCGGATTGAGAAGGCGATTGGGCCAGATCCAGCCCCCGGGCCTTAGTTTGCCTACCCATGATCTAAGCAACACAAAAGCAACCTGACATCACTCGGCACATGAGACCCAACTGCTGCTCCTAAATCCTGTCTCCTCCCTCTTCTGCCCTAAGATAATAAAAAAAGCTCCACCGGAAGACTTTGCAGATTATATTCCCTACCCAAAAGTTATAGCTTCAGGTCAAAAATTAAAACAGGTGGTTATGAAATGGAACATAGTCCATCACTTTATGCCTAGGAATTCTTGGGAGACAAGTGACCCACCCAGATGACTAAAGAGGAAAAGGCCTGTGTGTCTGGCAGGATAGTTAAACATACTGTACACCGGAGGCTACTGAACAGATTAAAATGAAACAACCAAAACCCAAAGCCAAGTAATGAGACACAGTTACAATTATAAAATAAATTACTTTTAAGTACAATCATCCCACTGCCTCTAGCCAGAAATCTGCAGTGTTGGGAATAGGTTTGCTTCTCACTGAGGAACTGAGGCAGAATACTGTCTACGTGTTTTTCCTGATATCGCCATATCTAAATGAGCTAAAGAAGATAATGACTATGACTATGACTTCTTCTGCTCCTCCTCTTTTAAATAAAAGTTAACCATTCAATGAAGGAACCCAGAGCTCATATCCATGAAAGAGTTGTCCCCTCCTCCAATGACTTAGCAAGTATTAACAGAATATTTAATACAAAATGAGTCATGTCAAATTACGAGCTATGTTCCAACGAGTCGATTAAAGCAAATTAAAGAGACAGTTCTGAAACACCTAAAGGAAACCTTTATGCTTACTTGGTTGCTTGTGCTAATGCAATAAAAAAAATTTTTTTTTTTTAATGGTGTAACTGACTTGGTAGTTAAGACAAGAGATGTATTATATTGGTGGATATGGGAGGGGCACTCCTGTTTATTTTTTAACAACACAGCAAGTTGTTTGACATGGTCCCGCATAATATCTTATATATAAACTAGGGAGAGCGAACACAGAATGAGTTCACTATTGGCTGGAAAACTGCAACCCTAGAGCAATTATGAATGAAGCTCTTCGCTCTCAAATTGCTCAGCATTTTTTAAAATAGCAGGGATGGTATCCATGCTATTATCACAGAAATGACACAACTATGGAAAATAGGACTGGAATGAAAAGCGGTCCTTTAAAAATTGAAGAACTGGGCCAAACATATACACACATGATTAAAGCAGAGATAAAAATGTAAAGTACCAGTTCAAAACTGTGGTTTTTTCAGATCTCGAAAATGGAGCTCAACCTTTCAGACAGGAGGGAAGACCTGGCAGTATGTATTGCTTCAAGAAGGATCTCTCAGACTTTGATATGCTCCTAGTCTAGTGTCCTGATTGTCTTAGAAATCCTTCAAGAGCAGACCTGCCCCATGCCCATTTGTGGTTTGCAGCTCGCAACCCTGCGTCTCCCTGCCTGCCTACCCCCACCCCACCCAAATGCCTCTGTACCTATTCTTCCTTGCCTGTAGTCTGGGAATTACATCCTTGGGCACTTTGACACAGGTTCAGCCAAAGGAAATATTCACCAGCAGCTCCATGATGTTGCAAAATAGATGAACAATTCCAGTATTGCAAGCCTAACTGGACTAGATAACCAAGACCCATTACTGGATTTTCCATCTCTACATCAGGAGTGGGGAACCCATGGCTCTCCAGATATGGCTAGACTACAACTCCCATAATCCTGAGTACTACTGGCCTTGCTGACTGAGGCCAATGAGAGTTGGAATCCAGTAACATGCGGAGGGTTCCTGCTTTACATGTTAGCAAAAGGCAGTTGAGAATGTGGGGATTCAACCTGGGACTGTGGTGCAGGTGTATGGTTGTGAATGCTTTTCCTCAGTACTGTTTTTCAGATTAAAATGCTTCCCACCCATCCGCAGCTGGAAACTTACATATCCAGCCTGGCCTAGATAAAAAAAACATATTAAGCAAGCAAGGAGCCCAGTTACACAATGAAGACTCAATGCTTCTTCCAAGGGGACACAGCAACATCTCCCTACAGCCTGAGATCTTAAGTTAAACATATTCAAAATTCCTGCAGCTTATGAAACTTTTCCTAGACTGTAACACTTCAGCCTGTATGATTAAATTTATTGCAAATAATTAAAAACACTCCCTGTATGTAGAAAACCAGCCTGTCAGGAAGTCTAACCAGAGCCATTCTCACTGACATATTAGTTTTCTATGTGAAGGGATGGAACGTTTCACTCACAAACAGTCAAGAGATACGTTTTCCGCCTCTTCAAGCAAGGCAGAACAACACCCATCTGGTGGTGTCCTCGAACCCACTTGGGCAATCCAGTTCTCCCTTCCTTTCCTTGCATGCTCTTGAAGTAGCACCCACCCAAGAAAAGCTTTACCATTTGATTTGGTGGGTTGCTGAAACTGGCCTCAAGATCTCCCTCAGAAACCTCCTTAAAGTCTCAAGTCTCCACAGTAAAGCTTAAGAAGGAATAATTGCAACCAGTGACTAATATACTGTTTAAGAAGGTCTTGTCGTCCCTGTCAATTCTGCGGTGGTAACTCGACTGAAGGGCATCATGATGGAAGCACGGGAACCTAGAACACTACTTGATCTCTCGGCTGCGAGATACCACCCCTAAATTCTGTACAACTTCAGGACAAGTATAGAATTGGCGCTTTGAGATAAAGGAACTAAAGCAGGCTTCCTCAAACTCGTCCCTCCAGATGTTTTTGGCCTACAACTCCCATGATCCCTAGCTAGCAGGACCACTGGTCAGGGATGATGGGAATTGTAGTCTCAAAACATCTGGAGGGCTGAGTTTGAGGAAGTCTGAACTAAAAGCATGAACACCCTACACAAGAATAGAAGGCCATTTCCTTATCCTGCCCATGCATTCTGCAGATAGTTGCTTATACTGTACAGGACAAGATTAGTCATGCCTTCTATGGTAAATGGTTACCAAAGAAAGTTTCTGTTTACATAGAGAAGAACCTCCTCTATTGAGTAAAATGGAGTTGGCACTAACATGCAAACTTTAGGCAGGTTAGGCCGCAGTCGAAGCACCACTGACTCACACTGTGGGGCATCACGTTTTAAGGAACCAGATCACACCACAGCAACAAAGACGGCAAAATGATTTAGATGGCAGACTTGTAAGGACGGGAACTGGGACCAAAGGTCAAGCAAATTAAAGAAGAGCAAGATCTACGTAGGGATAGCAGTCCTCAACTATGTTTAAAGCCTCTGACATTTTTTTAAAAAAGATAAGAGGATAATCCTTCCATACAGAGGGAAGGAAGTGGGGGTAGATTTTTTAAAAAGACACTTTGAGATAGAGTGAAGATAGCTATTCAGACAATCTTAACTGTTAGCATAGACCTAGGCCCTGAAAAGAGGGGGAGGGGGGTCTTTAAAACCGCATTCCTTTGAAGGAAAAGAAATAAATAACCACGTGTACTTGGCTGTAGGCAGCCCAAGAGCAGAAGGCGAAAGTCTGTCAGGAGAACCAAAGCCAGGCCAGAATGGTACAGGGCCGGGAGCAGCCTTCGCCAACTTGGTGCCCTTCAGAGGCATCAGTTTGGGGGAAGGTCTTCATCAAGGAAGCACAGGATGTTCATGCAGAAGCAAATCTGAGGATTAGCAAAAAGCCCAAACTGAGAAATCTCCCACCTGGGACAAGAGAAGACCAGTATCAGAAACTCCACCAGCACATGGCACATTTTGAGACTGACCAGGGTCCAACTCATGTTTGAGTGGGGATTTGAACTCTGATCTCCCAGGTCCTAGTCTGATACTCTAACCACTACACCACACTGGCTTCCTAGAGTACTTCTGCTATAGGGCAGTGGCATAAAATAAAGTAGGTAAATAAATATGGGGAAAGCCAAATGTCCCTTAGAGACGGAGCTGAAATATTTTCCTTGGAGCTTTAATTTGTTTCATTCTGAATTGTTTTATCTGATGTTTTAACATGTTGTATACTGCTTTGATATTTTTTCCTTTAAAATATAAAGTGATATAGAAATAAAAATTATTATCATTAATAATGATGATGATGATAGTTGCCACAACAGAATGTCTAGGCACCATTTTTATGGGGACGACAACAACAACAACCCCCATAAAAAATGGCACCTAGACATTCTGTTGTGGTGACCATAACCAAGGTTTAGGGTTCTATTTGGCGATTAGCTTATATATGTGAGTTTCTAATACAGTCAAACCTTGGTTCCTGAACGGCTCCATTTTGGAACATTTCAGCTCCTGAACGCCAAAAACCCGGAAGTAAATGCTCCAGTTTTCAAACTTTTTTTGGAAGCTGAACGTCCGATGCAGCTTCCGCTGGAGTGCTAGAAGCTCCTGCAACCAAACTGAAGCCGCACCTCGGTTGTCGAACATTTCAGAAGCTGAATGGGCTTCCGGAACGGATTACGTTCGACAACCAAGGTTTGACTGTACTGGGGAAGACCCAAACCAGACGGCTGGCAGATGGGTCAGGAGACTGGGAGACCGCAAGAGTGTGAGGCAAACTGGGAAATTAGAGGACAAGCAAGGAGAGCTATCTAGACAGCAGTGAGGAGCAAGGAAGTAACATAGAAAAGTCCAAAGTCTGGAACGTTGCCCAGGCAAATATGCATATTCCGCCTAAAAGCATTTCTAGCCAGGTCAGGCTTGAAGGAACAAATGGGCCTGTCTAGGAAGAAATTGTAAAGCTGCTTGGGGGTTCCTGAAAACAGTTCTGTACCTTCCTCCTCTGCTTGACTAGTTTTCAACAGGTGGAGAGAGACCCACAAGTAGATCACACCTCAGCCTACAATTATATTCTTTAAGATATTTTGAGAGAAAGAGAGAGCAGTTTATCTCACTCACAGTGTGTGTGTGTGTGTGTGTGTGTGTGTGTGTTAACATGGATTCCACAACTGGTCGAGGCCTTTGGGCACTTAGCAAGTGATGATCAGACCAATTCAGAAAAAAAGGTTGGCTGTACTTAAGACCCACTGAAATAAAATAGATTTAAATCGGCCGCAGCTCATTTATTCCTTTAGATTTCAATGGCACTCCCGAGGATGAATAGCTTTCTCTGAACTGGAACTTCAGTTCTGTTTACTTATCTAAAATAACAGACATTTGACTAGCAAGGAGCTGCACATTTTTGTAATGGTCCAGGACCCCATAATCTCTCCTCAAATTAGTGGTTTTTCTATTTCACGAAGTTATGAACTGCCAGGAAACAGGAAATGATCTAAAATAAAGCTATAACCTATTCTCTCTCTTACTAATTCTGGGTGACCAACTGACAAGAGTTGATACTGAACTATCAAACTGATAGTAGCCTGAGTGCAATGAAAGCAATCTCAGCAGGAGGGTGAAGGTTCTGTTTTCTCCATTATCAACAAGCACACACACATATACCCACCAAATGGGGAGAAAGAACTAGGTCCAGCAACTTCCAAGCGGGCCTGGCCTGGGACATTTTGGTGCCCGAGACAGAAAACAGACATGGCAGCAGCTTCTTTGGGGCACAATCCACTCGGACCGTCTCTTGCACAAGATCCACTGAAATGTGTGGAAACTTTTGCCCAGCTACTACTGATTTCAATAGAGCTTCCATGGAATTCCCGGGTGGATTATGCCCAAGGACCAGAACTTTCCGGCGCTACCGTTCTTAACTATAGGCAAAGCCTGTTGCTTGAGGAAGCAGCCCCTGCATCTAAGATCTTCTCTCCCCCACTAGTATTATCCCCAGAAGAAAAGGCTGAAGCCTACAAACTTGGGTTTCACTCACCCCTGTGGAAGGGAAGCCCGGGCAAACACTTCCTTGCTTTCCAGGTCCCTCTGAAGCTCCTAAGAACCCGCGGAAGAAGTCAAAATTCCTCCTGCTGCCTCTATTCCTAGCAACGGCCAGTCCAAACAGTTTCAAACAGCACTGCCCAAACAGGAACCTACCTGCCTCTTTAAGGTGGCGAAATCTAGAAGTGGAACACTGGCTATGGAGCAATTTGTGTGTGTGGCTGGGGAAAGCAGGAGGGGGAATCTAGTTGTGAGCTAGATCAGAGTCCGAAATTACGTCTAGGTCAGTGAGGAATGGGGGAACATCTGAGTGCAAAGAACTGCACACCTGGAACAATAGTTGTCGGCTTATCCCAAATGTTGGTGTTTGTATAGTTCCCACGGGAGGCGGGGGAGAATAACATGGATTAGATTGTATATTTTATTAGGACAACCAGTATTTTTTTTAAAAAAATGGTTCACACAAGTTTAGAATTTTACAAGTCTGTCCACCAAACTGGTTTAATGATCATTATGTGTGACAAAGTGTTTGGTGAAGCCCAGAAGTTCACACACCATCATTAAACTGAGGGTACTAAACTGATAAAAGGCATACAAATATTTAAAATGAATGCACAGGTCTGGGGTGTGTGTGTTCAAATAAAGAGATGTTACTACTTCAGGCTAATCATTATGATTCCGTTCCTCTGTTCCTCAGGCTGTAAACTAGGAGTAGCCACTGCTCTGTTCCTTGTGATGTCTACTCGAAGGCAACGCATGACATGATATAGCCTCACCACGTAGCCACACCGTGCGCTCCCTGCCATGACAGTTAATGATGCGAGGTGAAGATGGGGTAATGCACAGCACCATGCGATCACATCATGGATCTTATTCAATGGCACATTACAAGGAACAGCTGTGGAGCAGAACCCCTCTGTCCTTTTGCACCATTAAATGTTCATGTCTATTCTTTGTTCAGACAGATACCGGTAACTCTTTTGCAAGGAGTTATTAAAATTTCCAGTGCCAGGCACAACAGGATACACCAATGCAACATGTGGGAGAGAGAAGACCCTGAATCAATAAAGCACTTGGGATCTAACGCAGTTGGAACCTCAGTCTGTCTTGTGTAATTCACTTTCTCTTAGGGCTGAACTATGCACAATGGTGGCACAACCAGGTGCTAGAACAGGGACAGCCAATGTGGAGCCCATCATCCCCAACCACAGGCCATGCTGGCTGGGGGGTGGGAGTTGGAGCTGAAAAACAACATCCAGAGAGGGGGCGCCCGGGTGACTGCCCCTGTGCTAGAAGATTGGCCATGCTGAATTCATAGAAAGCAAAGCAGGAAATTTACAGTGCACAGGCAACAAGCAGGTGTTGAAACTTGCCCTCACCTGACATTTCCCTCTCCTCCCTATCCCCCACTCACCCAGGGGGCTTTAGTTCCAGTTTCAGAGCCCCACTGAAAGGAAAAATAGCTGAGGGACGAGGCTGTGTGAGAAAAGCAGTTCCCCAGCTTAAATCCCAGCACATTTTAGATGACTTCAACAGCAACCCATATTCTAACGCATGAGTTTATGGCCATCAGATGCAGTTAGTCCACCATCTATAAAATGGAGGCAACTATTCTCTGCTTCAGAAAACTATTGTGAAGGTGGAACAAAGCACTGTAAAGCATTTTACACATTAGAAATGATATGTGCATGGATATATAACTCCTCTGAAAATCTTTAATAAGGGGACCTATTAAAGCAATTTTTCTTGGGACTATCACAGTTGTCACCCACAGATCGGAAAACCATCATCTCCGTAATGCCCTTTAACAGGTTTCCTTCAGCATATAACAAACCCTCCCAAGTTCAGGCTTTCCTCACACAGTATGATCAGTCCCTCCCCTGCGCTGGAGCCATTTCCAGCTGCAGAATCTAGCTAAACGAAAATGCAGCACTTTTTAGCAACCCATGGGAAAGAGTTCCAGTGTTTAACGGCACCTGACATGATTCTAAATGCAACCCCCTTTCACGTGTGCTTTGCCCTTCCACGCAATCTGTAGCTGTACGCGCAGATAATAGAGCTTACAGGCAAAACGGAGCCTTCCACCTTAACCCGGCCAGTGACCTCACCTGTAGGGCTCAGCCCTGCTAGCTCTGACTCGCCTGCTGCACTTCCGGAGCCTGCCTACCTGCCGCACCCGAGTCAGGAGTGAGCCTCCAGGCTGCTCCATGTACCTTCTGGGAGGGGCAGGGTGCCATCTGAGCCCAGGTTCAGTAGGGCTTAGCCTCAGCTGCAGAGTTCACTGACTTCTGGAGCAGCCCAAGGTGAGTGCCTTGCGCTGGCAGCTGAGTAACTACACTCTGCTCCACGCACCCAGGAAGGTTTCCAAGAAGAAAACAGGTATTCTAAGCAGGCTTTAGCCTTTATCCCCAACTGACGCTTAAATCTATCTAACTCAGTGGTGTCCAAACTTTTTTCAAAGACAGACAGATTTGATGAGGGCCGACCAAAGGGCCAACCTAAGTTGTTGACCTTTTTTTAGGATTGAAGTTGTTGAGCTTTTTGTTGTTCAGGAAATAAAAACTGCCTTGGGGGCCGGATTAAACCGACTGGCGGGCCGGATTAGGCCCCAAAACAGACTTTGGACATACCTGATCTAACTGCATTGCTCTAAATCATCATAAGCCAATCCTTTGTTACCCACAACTCTCCCTTTGTTCTCTCTTCCACTTTCAAAATTTAGGATGTAAGCTCCTTGGGGACAGAGACCTTCCATTCCTCTCTATGTAAAGTGACATGGACACTGACAGGGCTATATAATAATGTTAGCAGGGAGCAGAGGGAAGGAGAAAGTCGCCATGTTCTTTCCACACAAATCTGAGCTCTAGGCGATGTGGGGCAGCTGGTCAAGAGCCAAATGGCAAACCCACGCCCCTTGCCCCACGGAAAGAGAAAACCCATCAAGCTCTCTATTCCCCAGGGGGTTACCTGTTCCGCAAATGTGCTGACGCCATCTGCACTGTGGAGTGAAAGGAACAGATGGCACAGGGGTCCCTTCTGCATCAGGGTCCCGACCCCCACCAACCCCCCCACTGCTATTCCTGCCAGAGGCTCTGCTTGCAGGTCCCACAGGGCTTTAAAGATCCTCCCCCCACAACTCACAGCCCACCCCTGTAATGGAAGCCAGGCTGGGTCAAATGGATTAATGAGTCTCAAAGCAGGGATTAGACACTGATATGGATAAGGCAAAGGTGGGGACTGAGATATGGAGGTGGGGGTGTCAAGAGAACCCAGAAGCCTGCACAGAGGGAGGGGGGGTCACCGGGGGTCGCGAGGAAAATCCCTGACCACTTATGTACGAAAGTGCTTGGAACACAATTAAAGCTCCGTTTTCCATTAACAAAACTGGAGGCTGGAAGGGCTTTTAAAAACCATTAAGCCTGTGTGTGTGTGTGTGTGTGTGTGTGTGTGTGTAAGAAACCCTTCTGTAGTATCTTTAACGTTTCCCATGGAGAGATGGACTTGACAGAGAAGTGCCATTCCCAGCCTCTCTAGGGCTGCGAAGGCTTTGAGGCTTTTCAGAAGCAGACAGCCTCGCTGCCAATCCAAGGCCACTTGTGTCTGGCAGTATTTGTGTCAAATCCGTCCAGGAGTCACCTACATAAGGCTGTCACCTGCAGGGGGTGGGGGAGAGGAAAAGAGCGAAAGCCTGCCACACAAAGGATTCTGGGTAAAATAAAAATGCAAATCGCAGCCTTTGCTGGCGAAAACAGGTTCCCAGCGCCGGCCCCCCCCCTTGACGAATTAATCCCTTCCCACAAATTGCAGCAATCACAGTGGGGGGATAAAACAGCTCCAAGTCTACCTTTATATGCACACAGATGCACACACACATAGCAGTGCTCCTTAGTGGGAGTATTTGAAGAAACCTGTGAAGAGAACATCCTTTGCAGTCTCTCATACCGTTCTTCCTGGCTTTCACTCTGGCATTCTCAGGGTCAATTAACTTTGTGCCCCACTGATTCCGTCAGTGGGGTGGCACCATAATGCACACCCTCCGTCTTTCTGCCAGCCAGACTGGGGCAGGAAGCAAATGCGCTACAGACCTGACTTAAAACAGTTAAGGGTGAGCACAGTCATGGGTTGAGGTGTGTGGGATTTGGGGCCTGCAGTGTTGGCAGGAAGGTGAAGGAGGGGCTACGGCTAGACAGGAACAAGGATTGTGGGAATAGCAGAGGTCAGCAACCTTTTTCAGCCATGGGCTGGTCTACCATCCCTCAGATCATGTGGGGGGCCGGACTATTTTTTTTTGGGGGGGGGGGAATGAACGAATTCCTATGCCCCACAAATAACCCAGAGATGCATGTTAAATAAAAGCACACATTCTACTCATGTAAAAATGTAAAAACACGCTGATTTCTGGACTGTCCACGGGCCAGATTGCGAAGGCGATTGGGCCACATGTTCAACCTTCAGTTCTGATTTCAGTACCAGTACCGGGAGATTTGTTAGTAATAATAAAGGAAGCTTAGCTGCTTTGCCCTTGTCAGAGTGACTAGCACCTGTCCCCAAACTCTTAGGATTAAGGAAAACTGGTTCAAATCAGGTTTGACCCTCATAGCCCCCTTTTCCCTGCAGAAATTAAGCACTGAGATATATATGCATTTTATTTACGAAGGGACTCATTGACTCACACGCCCTTTCTGTTCTCTCTGATTCACCACTTGCATAAAGCCGTGCCTTCATCCTCCGGGAGGGAACGTAATCAACACACCGTCGCTAACATGGATTAGAACTCCTACACACCATCCATAAGCCTGCAATAAAACGGGGTGGGGGTGGGGGTCCACTACAGAACCTTCCAGAAAGCAAGTATAAGAGGAGAAGTTTGGAGGGCAATGTTGCCATCAGGGCAGAGTGCGTCTAGGGTCCCACCCAGCAGGATGCGCAGGAAGGCTCCCAACTGCAGCAAGACTGCGTCTCCATGGCTGGGTGCGCAGCGCACATTTCACACACGTTTCTTACCACCACCAAGAACCCTGGGAACTGTAGTTTATTGAGGGTGTTAGGATTTCTAGCTCTGTGAGGAATTAACTACCATTCCCAGGATTCTTTGAGGGGAGCAATATACTGTACTTTAAAAGTTTGGTTGTGCACACAGCCAGTATAGTGGTACCTCGGGTTACATACGCTTCAGGTTACATACGCTTCAGGTTACAGACGCTAACCCAGAATTAGGACCTAGGGTTAAGAACTTTGCTTCAGGATAAGAACAGAAATTGCGCGGCGGCAGCAGGAGGCCCCATTAGCTAAAGTGGTGCTTCAGGTTAAGAACAGTTTCAAAACGGACCTCCGGAACGAATTAAGTTCTTAACCCGAGGTACCACTGTATCTTGAAGTGAAGTAGAGGCAGCGACCATTTAAGGCCCGTCCAATGTGTGCAACCGCACATACGCTCATCACACCAAACCCAAAAACATTGCAAAAAGGGGTAGAACGGGGCATTTGCAGGATTTTTCAATGGTGTTTCAAATATATGCGAATTCATTTAACACGTGGTGCCTTGGAACGTAACCTCCATGTAAATTCAGAGTTGCCTGTAATGCACATTATCATCAAGAGGAAGACCCTTTAAAACCATTAAATCCAGAACCTAAACTTATCTAACTGCACTTCTGCTTAAGAAATAAATAATCCTTATTAACTGAATTAGAATGTGCAGGTTCAACGTGACAGAATCTATCCCCCGCCCAGCCCTGCCAACAGAGCCTACCTGACAACCTCTGCATGACAACCGTGTAAATGTCCACGCCTGATGTTACAAAGCTGTTGCTTATCTATTTCCTAAGCCCATCACTGGCACTGAAAAACCAGACAAATTACTGCCACGATTAGCCGCCACATTAGCCAGAAGGGAAGGCAATCCAGGACCCAGAGGAAAGTGTTTAGCTGGCTCAGAAATAAAGAGGGTTAGGAGGCTTTTTTCAAGACTCAGCATCAGGCCTTGGCAATCTCCTCCTTTGCTTAAAAATCTGAGCTGGTTGCAGTCTACCTCCCGACTCCACCCTACAAGATTCTCTTTCTCTCTCTCTCTCAAACTGTGTCCAGCTTGCAGCAAATTAAAGACCTGCTTGTAAAAATTACAGGGCACCAATTCCAAGCAAGAACCAGAGGCATGATGGCAGTTTGTCTGTAGAGCATCCACTCCGCAGAATGCAGCATGCATGTCCTCGAATCTGGTGAAAGGAAAGTGGGTCTTTCCAAAAAAGTTTAGAAGCAGGCAAGCCCGCCAAGTCTGGCAAGGAGTGGTGGCCATATGGAAGGCTTTCCAGAAGCCCCCACCCCAAAACAAGTTTTGAGTACGTGCTGACCCCCAGTGTTCCATCTCCAGACAAAATACTAAATAGAATCTGAGCACATAAAAACAACCTGGGAATATGTCCAGTATAAGCAGTGCGTGGTGGGGGTAAACAGAGATCCGTATCAGCTTCATTATACCCCCTCCCTTGCACAGGGAAGGCCAACTCAAAGAAGAAACCCTGTATAGGGGCTGGAAGGAGCCGTTGGTGTGATTCAGAATTCAGGGTGTCCATTCCACCAACAGCTCCAGCCCCAGGGCCATCGGAAGCCTCTGTGCACATGATGGGCCCATATGGAACATATTAAGGGTTCTGCAAAAGGAAAAAAAGTTGGAGGGAGGGAAGAGAAGCCAAATGTGGGTGGTGCAGCAGGATGTATCCTGCCCTCACCCTGCTCTGTTGGACTGTGGGGGGGGGGGTTTAACCCTTTGCGTTTCACATAAGAGGAAGAAGGGGGCGGGGAGTGTCATCAAAGGCCGGAGGCGGAGGCTGGAAAAACAGGAGCAGTTAAGAAACTGCAGGATTGCCAGCTTCTTAGTTGACTGAACTTCAGGAGTGCTGGCCTGGCATTTTGAGCAGGCCGTATTTCTGGCCTTATCAGTTTCTATCCAAATGCGATTTTGGTTTTAAACGCAGTGTAAGGTAGTCTTTATGTGAGTATATTGTACAGTGGTACCTCGAGTTACATACGCTTCAGGTTACATTCGCTTCAGGTTACAGACTCCGCTAATCCAGAAATAGTACCTCAGGTTAAGAACTTTGCTTCAGGATGAGAACAGAAACTGCGCGGCAGCAGCAGGAGGCCCCATTATCTAAAGTGGTGCTTCAGGTTAAGAACAGTTTCAGGTTAAGAATGGACCTCCGGAACAAATTAAGTACGTAACCAGAGGTACCACTGTACGGCCTTGGTCCAGTATATATCTGAAGGAGTGTCTCCACCCCCATCGTTCTACCCGGACACTGAAGTCCAGCACCGAGGGCCTTCTGGCAGTTCCCTCACTGCGAGAAGCCAAGTTACAGGGAACCAGGCAGAGGGCCTTCTCGGTAGTGGCGCCTTCCCTGTGGAACACCCTCCCACCAGATGTCAAAGAGAACAACAACTACCAGGCTTTTAGAAGACATCTGAAGGCAGCCCTGTTTCGGGAAGCTTTTAATGTTTGATGTATTATAGTATTTTAATATTCTTTTGGAAGCCGCCCAGAGTGGCCGGGGAAGCCCAGCCAGATGGGCGGGGTATAAATAATAAATTATTATTATTATTATTATTCAGTTATAGGGTATCAGAGTTTTTAGGGGCTAACCAGGCTGGGATAGCAGGCTTGTGGGTTTTTGAATGTCTGATGTAGATTTTTTCAATTTGATTGTTCTGTATGGCACAATGACAATAAAAATTATCGTATCGTAACCGGGTACGCTCTCTCCCCCTTCAGTTATTACAAAACAGGAGCCCCACATTTCAGGAACTGCTATTCCTGATCACACCTCCAAGAGACGCAAGAAGTGGCTGGTGCAATCTTGAGGATACACGGGTCAAGTAACAAGGCTGCTTTAATGGACGTCTGCACATTTTTTGGAGTAATATCAGCAGGCTTCTGCCCTGAAGAGCTTACAACACAGATTATGATTGGGGGTGAGGGGGCAGAACCACAGAGGAGGGAAAACATAGGAGAGGAACTGAGTATGCCACAATCCTATTATTGGAGTTGCACCAGTTGAGGGGGCTTTAGGATTTGGCAGAAGCCCCAGACCAGGTACGCTGCTATCGTGAGCACTGACTGAGCACACAGGCAACACTTCTCACTCTTCTACCTGCATCCAGGTGCAGGGACTATGAACTGCTCTCTTCATATCACCCCTTGCTCCCACAAGCACAGCCATCCCACACCATGGTTTGTGCAGACCAAAACCCAACCTATTACCACAGCCATGAGCACTGTGTTTCCAACTGCTCCTCTGTAGCATTGCCAACCAGCGCAAGAGCCCAGCCCAGGTGACTGGTTGGCAGTCTTTGTGGGTTACACTCCATCCCTGCTGGTGCCGTTCAGTAAAGATCGCCATCAATACTCCATGTATTGTTTCTGTATTTGGCGTGGGTTAGTGAGCAGGGTTCCCTCTCCTTCAGACTGGTGGTACATGGCATCAGAATGGGACCCTTGGAGGTAGGGAAACGAATACAGTGGTACCTCAGGTTACAGACGCTTCAGGTTACATACGCTTCAGGTTACAGACTCCACTAACCCAGAAATAGTATGTTGGGTTAAGAACTTTGCTTCAGGATGAGAACAGAAATTGCATGGCGGCAGCGGGAGGCCCCATTAGCTAAAGTGGTGCTTCAGGTTAAGAACAGTCTCAGGTTAAGAATGGACCTCCAGAACAAATTAAGTTCTTAACCCAAGGTACCACTGTACTGCATTTGCTGTCTCTGGTTGTGGGGGTCGGCCTCTGAGGGGTGCTTCTGACAGAGTGTATGAAGGGGTGAGTAGCCGTGTTGGGTGCTGGCAAGCAAGACTGGCTTCTCAGCCAAACTGCTGGAGGAGAGACGGTCCCATGGGCTGCACAGGTGGGAGACTGGCTGGGTCTTTGAGTCTGCACACTTGTAGGCACTGTGGTATGTGAGACTTAGGACCCCACCCTGCAGGGCACCTGAAGTCTTTTGGAAGCTGCACACTGGCTGCCTGTGCTGCTGGGGTTCATCATCTGCGGCCACCGTGGCATTGCTTCGTGCGCTAAGGGGACGTGGTATCACTGTGGACGCATACCCAGGTTGACCAGCATGGGCCAGTTCCTTCCATCATGGGCAATGTGGGACTGGCAGGCAATGGCAGCATTGCCAAAGGGAAGGACTGGAGTTTTGCAGAATTTAAAAAACGTTTCTTTCAACTGTGTTTAACCCTTTATCATACAATCATAGCGTTGGAAGGGACCTCAAGAGTCCAACCCCTTGCAATGCAGGAATCTCAGCTGGAGCTTCCATGACAGAGGGCCATCCCACCTCTGCTTAGAAACCTCCAAGGAAGGAGAGTCCACCACCTTCTGAGGGAGACTGTTCCACTGTCAAACAGCTCTTACTGTCAAAACGTTTCCTCCTGGAGTGGGCTGAGCATGAGTTAGAGACAAGAGCTGTTCTGCCCACATGGTGGTGGAGTATAGAATTCCTCTGCCCAGGGTTTCATCTCAGTTGGGAGTGAGAACTAAAGGACTGACTGGTGGGAGCTGCGTCACTTCTTACTCTTCCTCCCATGGTTGCCAGTTCCTGTCCCTAAAGATCATCTCCCACCAGCTCACATCATGCGCTCCTTCCATTTGTCTAGTCCAAGGATGGCTAACATTTTTGGAGGGCCATAATGACCCATGCTCAACGCTCTGAGGGCCATATGTCAAAGTGAGCTGTGTGAAAGTGAACGTGGACAATTTTTAATTTTTGCGTTTTTAAAAAAGGACTAGTCCTTCCCCTAGAATATCTGAAGTATTTTAACTTCAACCTTGGAAACAATTATGCACAAGCAATCATTCTAATGTGTCCACCCACCCCCAATTAGTTCCTGTTTTCCCTTCATCATGTATTTGCAAACTGCAGAGCTATGGGCAGGGCTTGTCTTTTGATTTCACTCTTGTGGCACCAAGCTATTTTTAGATCCCAATTAAATAATATTTATTATGCATGTGAATCTTCTTCATCAGCATGATTTCTTCTGGCTAAAGAATTTGGGTTTTTTCGTTGCAAGGTTTGGAGGCCACAATGTACATAACTGGAGCCTTCTCCAGCCTTCAAAGCAGGCATAGGCAAACTTGGCCCGCCAGATGTTTTTTAAGACTACAATTCCCATCATCCCTGACCACTGGTCCTGTTAGCTAGGGATGATGGGAGTTGTAGTCCCAAAACTTCTGGAGGGCCGAGTTTGCCTATGCCTGCTTTAAAGACATCTGCCATACCTTTGCATGTGTGCACAGACCCCTGCACACAGGCTTACATGGCAATATGGCAATGCACCACATACATTACTCACAATGCCCCCCCCCCCCAAATTTAAGTGGGGAACTTAAATAAAAGTTCCTGGCTGCTGCCTGAGGATGCTCAGTGCAGGCACCGGCCCTATACTTATTTGCATATATACCCTGACAGAACAGACTCAGGGACATGTTAATGATTAAAATTGTCTGACGCTGTATAGTTAAATATGACTTTTGTTAAGAAGCACTTCCTTTGGGCCTCACGCTAATATTCCAATAGAATGCACTTGGAAAGGGTAGGGGTCACACCTGGGCAAACTCCTCCCCCCCAAACCTCGGCAACAGCATCGAGCGAAAAGACAGTGATCCCAGCAGTGCCAGTGAAATGTCACAATGACGCAGCGTTGGCACAGCAGTTCGTACGCCCCATCCTAAATTATTTTACTTGCTGGCACAGCAAGTCTTGGGATCCGGTTGTTAGCATACGGCCCTCAACGCCCTTCCCCTCCCATCCGAGAGCCCTTTCCCGTCTCAGGCCCAGGCTTCCCCTCCCTGCACAGAGCCTGGCAGCTGTTGCTGACACAGTGAACTACAGGCCCAGAGCTCCCCAGCCCGGCCCCTTTCTAAAGATAGCTCTTCTCACCCAGATGGATGGAAAAAAATGGTGGGGCCGGCTCAGTAAGACTGCAAGCAAGGAAAGAGAGCAGGAATCTTCCAGAGGTGCCCCTGGTTTTGGACCAGAGGGGTCTCTGCTGCCGCAGACACGGCCTCAAGACGTTTCCATGCCCACAGCAGAAGAAGACCCTTTCTCACTAGCCAACACTGAGGCACAGTCCAGCTGGAAGCCAGTTCTCCTATGCAAGCCCTGCTGAGACCTGATTCATTTCCGAGGGTTGCATGGGAGAACTTCCCACCAGAGTAAGCTCCACAGGTCCAATATGCCTGGTTCCCATTCTGCCACCCTTAAAGGTAAAGGGACCCCTGACCATTAGGTCCAGTCGTGGCCAACTCTGGGGTTGCGGCACTCATCTTGCTTTACTGGCTGAGGGAGCCGGCGTACAGCTTCCGGGTCATGTGGCCAGCATGACTTAGCCGCTTCTGGCGAACCAGAGCAGCGCACGGAAACGCCGTTTACCTTCCCACTGGAGCGGTACCTATTTATCTACTTGCACTTTGACGTGCTTTTGAACTGCTAGGTTGGCAGGAACTGGGACTGAGCAACGGGAGCTCACCCTGTTGCGGGGCTTCAAACTGCCAACCTTCTGATCGGCAAGTCCTAGGCTCTGTGGTTTAACCCACAGCGCCACCCTTTCTGCCACCCTTAGTGATGCAGAAAACCTCTTCGTATAGTGAAGCCACTCATTTTACCTCTGCAGCAGCCTCATGATGGGCCCTGTGCTTCACTCTCCCAAATTTGAGCCTCATGGTTCCCTAGTTCCAAATCCTAATTTTCTCCATAATCCTCTTTTGGTTATGTCAGGAAGGTGCACCATGCAGGCAGCTGGGGAAGGAAGCATGAACCCCTGCCCCATGTTTTGAGACTCAAATAGAACAAGAAACAAAACATGAGTTCCCAGCCTGCACCTACCAGTAACACAGTCTAGGACAGGGGTCTGCAACCCGCGGCTCCGGAGCCGCATGTGGCTCTTTTACACCTTTGCCGCGGCTCCAGGGCGAATACTAGCGAGGGGAGGAGGCGCATTGTGCGCCCCGACACTCCCCACTGTGGCTGGCACTGTACTGGCTGTGACGTCGCATGGGGCGGTGCGTGCGTTAGTCACGCACCGTCCCAACATCCCCTTCCCGCCCGCTGTCAGATCGGAGGGCAGCGGCGTGCATGCTTTAAATGTCGCAATGGTTTTGCGGCTCCCAGTTGTTGTTTTTCTTCGGAAACGGGTCCAAGTGGCTCTTTTTGTCTTAAAGGTTGCAGACCCCTGGTCTAGGACCTGCCCATGTCAATTAGACAGTGCTAGAGAAGTGAGGGGACACTTCAAAGAGTGCCCCCCCCAACAAGGCTGCAAGGCAAGAATTAAAGTCCATGGATTAATCTGTGGGACAATCCAGTGAGGACTCTCTTGTTTGTTTGTCAAGGTTCTTTTGAGTTTGGTCCATTACTGTAATAAAAGAAATAGGACCTTTGTTGCTAACAATGAACAGTAAGCTTTGCAGCAAAACCCAACTCACGTATAATCAGAAATAAGTAATTCTGTAAATTCCCAGGCAAGCGTCCATAGGAGTACAGCCTTGCCCATTTTCTGAAATTGTAAGTGACCTCACACTTCTTTAAATATATCAAAAGGCACGTGGAGGTTTTGCAATAGACTTACTGATTTAAATAAATTGGCATGCTAGTTGTTGTCACAAACACAAAATTCTTTATAAAGTCAACAGCCCTGCCTTTAGGTTTGTGCTTCCTTTCCTGGGGTCCTTTCCCATGGCTCCCCCCACCCATTCATACAGTTGCTCAAAAGAGAAAGCACTGACAAATGAAGTGCTGAGTTAAGCTAACCTGAATCTCGGTTTCCTTTGACTCACTGCAACTGCAGGCTGTGCTCTTTTTCAGAACCACTGTGCTCCCCTGTCCCAGAGCCAAAGAGGCCTGGCTCCCGGTCTCCCTGGACCACATGTGTCTCCTACAGCAGAGGTTAGAGGGGCCGGGCCTTCTTCTCCCCATCCTGAGCAGGGCTCTCTGTCCCCCAGATAGTCCCCCTGCGGCTTTCCCTGGAGCCAGGATGTGGCTTTGCTTTTATGTCAACCCAGCAGCGTTCCTCGAGGCTTTGTAATGAAGGAAGATGGGGGAGGGAGAGCAGAACCGTTCCTAGGGGCGGAATAAGCAGGCAGGAGACAAGGATGGGCAGCACCTGGTCCAAGCGAGCTCAAGTTTCTCCTGCAACCACAGCACACTGGGGTAAAGAGCACCTAAACATTATGTTTTAACACATCTGATCCCCCAGTCCTAAATCCTGCCACTTCACTTCCAGGCTCCAGTCGCCCAGCCCTCCTCCTCCTCCTCCTCCTCCAACCACAGGATTCCTGTCCCTTCTCAAAACCCCGAGTCAGCTCCTGTATCCTTCTGCTCCGACCTCTCGGGCTGAAGAGAGCTGGGGAAGGGAGCCCAAAGGAGGGAGAGAGAGACTGTATGCACAACTACAGTGGTACCTCGGGTTACATACGCTTCAGGTTACAGACTCCGCTAACCCAGAAATAGTACTTCGTGTTAAGAAATTTGCTTCAGGATGAGAACAGAAATCGGGCTCCGGCGGCACGGCAGCAGCAGGAGGCCCCATTAGCTAAAGTGGTGCTTCAGGTTAAGAACAGTTTTAGGTTAAGAACGGACCTCCGAAACGAATTAAGTTCTTGAGGTACCTGAGGTACCACTGCACTAGGTTCTGCTTTTGCCTAAAAGAAGCCAGGATTTCCAAGAGGCTTCTTTTCAAGCACAGCATTTTGTTTTCAAGCCGCGCAAGTCAGCCAACTCCTATTGGAAGCAACAAACCAAGGCTTCCTTTGTGGATGAAAATCTGGATTGCAAGATGGAAGCACGACTCTCTCTCTCTCTCTCTCACACACACACACACACACACACACGTAGGCACTGTCTTTAAGAATAGCCGGGTTTCCAGCTGAAGTGTTCAGACCCGTCTGAGTTTCTTTAGCTTTCCTGCGTGATGGAGGAGTGTAAAATACAGTGCTAGACAGCCAGGCATAAGAAAAGAAAAACAAAGCAAACCAGAAGTGGCTCACACCTCCCCAGCACAAACCTTCACTCCCTTTATTCACACCCCTGTTATACCTCTTCATGGCACTGCCACTCAACAATCCAGGCCTGGATCATGAAGGCAAGCCAGAAAGACCATCTTTTCAGTTTTGCCTTATTGCTTCCTTCCCACTTTTTGCTCAAGGGAGAAGTGGGTGAGTCCAGGGTATTAGAGAAGGGAAGGCTGGGAGCTAGGATTCCTGGGTTCTCTCCCCAGGACAGAGAGGGCAGTATAGCCTAGCAGATAAATCACATTTTAAAGGGGAAACATGCAGGGAGGAGAATATGATGTACAAGTGCCATTGCAACAACAATGATAAATGCACACAAGTAAACTCCTGCCGCTGGATTAGCTAACAAAGCAAAATAATTGGTTGGGGAGGGGAGAGGAAACGGTGCTTCAAAAAACTGAATGGGTTGTACACATGAAAGGCTTGTGTCTGTATAGTTTCGCTACACTGTGGCAGCACCCAAGGCTGCTGGAGTCCCACTCTGGCCTCAGGCACAAAGCAAAAAAAAAAGGGAAAACAACACAAAGCTTACCCAAATCTGAATCAACAAAGGAAAGGGGTGGGGAAGGGAAGGGCTTGCCCTGCGTCTGGGGTCACAGAAAAGAATCCACTGTTACATTTCATTCCCCCACCCACCCCCATTACAGCAAAGGCCAGGAGACCATTATCCAGCCCCCAGGGCAACCTGCTCTAGCTACTTGGAAGCCCCACCTTCCTATTAAAGAGTGATGCCCAAAGCCATTAAGGAAATTGGCAATATAATAACTGGCATTTCTGAAGAGCCAGGCCTAGTACCCAAAGGCTGGTGTGGATGCTGAGGACAGAGACCCAGTTCTTCAGCCTCATTTCAAGGAAGGATAATTCTTCCTATTTTTTGTAATAATCCCCCCTCCCCAATCGCCTCTCTCAGGCCTCAGAATGTTTCTAATAATACCAAACTTGTAAGGGTGACTCAAATGCTTCAGTCTCTTGTGTGACATTCTTCACAGTGGGAAGGGGGTGGGGGAGAGAAAGAAGAGGAAAGAGACACACATCTCCCCCCCATCCCCTTGCACATTTCACACTTACATCTTGACAGGATGCAATTTGCAAATCAGACCCAGAGAAAATAACACCAAATCCTGGCTTCAAACTTAATTCCACCTATGAATGTATGAGTTGTCAGGAGATACAGCTGATTTTTTCTGTATCAGTCCTGTTAAATTTTCTCTAAGCCTTTGTGTGAGCTTGTGGCAAGGAGTTCCACTGGTGCAGTTCAAGTAGGCCAAGTCCTTTATCTGCCAGATTCAGAGTGGGGCAAGCTGTCTTGCAGAAGAGTCATAATCAACAAGCTGAACAGCTACTCCCAAGAAAGGGGTAGAAAATTGTGTGGTCTAGGATGAGGAGGACACCCCAGAGTCATTTGTGACTGGGCTTAACTGTCAGGGGTCCTTTACCTTAATACATCTTGCAAAGCAAGAAGACTCTGAGAAAGATTGGAGAGATGCTTGGGGAGGAATGAGTGTGCAGGCTGCAAAACTAATGCTCTTGCAACCCTCCCCCCTTCCCTTTTCTGAACCTCCCCCATTGCAATTTAACTGCATACCTCTTTGTTTCAAAAGCTGCCTTCTTGGTCTTTTATCAGGTTTGGGAATTTGCAAAGGAAAAGAAATCAAAATGGCAGGGTTGAAACAAAATCAGGGCCAACTACAAGAACTGTGGGAGAGAAGGATCGATGGGGCAGAGGCAGCTCTAGAGAAGAGAGGGCGGCTGCACTATCGCTGTAAGCTCTTCGGGGCAGAGAGCTACAGAGTTGGCAGCCTAATCCGTCCTGTGCTCCAGGACCTCCAGACACGTTTCGGAGGAGAGTGCAGATGAAAGAAAAGAGGCCCGTTGCCCATTCTTATTTTTAACACCTCCAGCGACCCGAAACTGTTGCAAACTATGGACTTAAAAAAACACATATTAATCCACATTTGATAGAGCTCTTTTATGCCGATCTACTACGTTTGCGCGCACCACTCCCCAGATTCCCACCAGACACCACACACATCATTTCCTAGAGAGAAAACTGCCATTTCGGCATACTGCTCTAGCCACTGGCCTCCACTCCCCCGAATGCGGAGCCAGATGCTCCTGGCGCAAGCGCTTCTTTGATCTAACCATTGCGCACGACTTCCCTTGCTCAAGGTGCAAACCGAAAGCAGAAATCCACCTCCGCTCCAGCGTTGACGGCAGAACGAAGGCTCTCCCATTGACCAGCCAAAGACAGAAAACGAGGCGCCCCCCCCGCCCCCCAATCCCTTCTCCCTTACCGGCTCGAATCTGGGGAGAGGAAGCTGCTCCCGCCTCGATGTGGTACGAAAACCTCATGGCTTTGAACTGCTGGGAATAAGATCCACTGGGTTCCGGGCAGGGCATCCCCATCACGCTGGCCCGCTGCATGATCACACGGCACCCCCCGCGCCCGCTCCTTCAGTCCCCCCCAAAATCCCTCCGAGGCCGCCCCCCAAACGCCAGGCTGCCGAGAGTCCCCATCAAACGGCCCGATCCCCTTCAAGGAAAAAGAGAGTGGATCCGAATGCAGCTCAATCGACCGAATAGATCCACGCTCGAGCAAAGAAAGGGAAGGCGGGTGGGGGAGAGCGAGCGATGGATCCAGCCTGGATTGGCTGCGCGCGTGCGTTCCCCCCCCTCAAAGACAGATCCTTGCAACAAGTCAGCGCAGCTCTTGCAAGAAGCATCGCCTTGGCCAGGAATGTATCAGAAAGCGAGCTGGGAAGCTTTTCCACGTTGGAGCGTCTGCTCCCATTCCCCCTTCGCTTCCTCCTCCTCCTCCCCTCCCTCTCCTCTCCGCACAGACTCCTTTGCTCAGTGGGTTGGCTCTTTTCGTACTGCAGCGCCAGGCGCTGAGAGCAGATTGCTTGCAAGGAGATTTCAAACCCTCCTCTTCAGTCTCTTGGGCTGTTTGCGTGTGCGCTTTCTTTTTTTGTTTTAAAAAATTGGATTGAAGTGGGATTTCGTTAGCAGCCACACACAGACATGGAAGTCGATAGGCTCTTGCTGCCTGGGCTGGAGGATTCTCTCCACTCCCACCCCCCTCTCTCTCCAGGATATTGACAAAAAAAAGGCTGAAAAAAGGGGGTGTTGGCAATTTATTTCCTCGCACTTGGGAGGGTTCCACTAGCAGCTGTTGTTTGAAAAATCAGCTCGTTTTGAAGTCTGCTTTGAGGTTTTTCCCTCTTCCCCCTCCTACACTCCAAGAAGGTTTCCACGGTTTGGGGGAAGTCTCAAGTCAGCCTTTGATCTTTCTCTGCGTTCAAACGAACTGCACATTTTGGGATCAAGTATCCCCCCCAAAAAATATTGATTCCCCCTCCTCTTCCTGAACCCTGATTTCTTAGCCTTTAAGGTGTCCGTCTAGTTCCAGCACCACGCTGCCCCCAGAAGACTTGCCCTCCCCCTCTACAGTAATCTTTTTAGAAAACATTTGAAGCCAGTTTGTGGTTTCAGAGATCTCTAGGTTTCCTGGTCAACCCTGAAACCTTAGAGTTAGTTCCCTCCCTCCTTCTCCCCCTCCCCACATTAAAAATGTGGTTACACATTTTTAATAGCATCACAAACTTTTCTTTCTAGTAAGGTTGAAACAGACAGCAAACGTTTATTTCCCAAGACATTTCAGCTGCTTCCTTCACAAGAGTCAAGCTTCTTGGAAATTCTGGCTCTCAAGTTTTCTAAGGAAAATTAACAATTTAGAAGAGTTCCAAGTCCGTTGTAAACTCTGAACCGTCTTCAAGCGGCTGCATCCCACTTTTTAAAACTAATAATAATAAAAATAGCATGGTCTGGATTTTTGTGGCTTCACAGCCAAATTCAGTTGCGCTTTCCTTTTTTTAGCTGCTTTTGAAAGTAAACTGGCTTCTCTGGATGGAGGAATAAAGGACAAATATAGGCCAAAAACAAACAAAAGAGAAAAAGCGCCCCCCCCCCAATGTCTGAACCCTTACAGAACTAAACAGTTGTTAACTCTGCTCCATGTATGGGGGGGGGGGAGCCCTCTCAGATAATATGCTTGCAAACCACAGCAGCTGTGGACAATCTAAGTGATTGAAAGACACAGAGCCCTGCTTTTGCCAAGTCAGGAGGTGCACTGGCAGGGCAAGACGGCAATGCCCTTTCCATGCCAATGTGTTGAAAGCAGAGGTGCCCAGTCTGCTTGCTCTGCTTGCTTGTTGCAATCTTTGGAACCAGCCTTTCAGAACTCCTCACCTCCTCTATGCAAGCTGTGAAATATATTTTGCTACCTTGGCAGCCAAATGCCACCTTTCCTGACTATTTTTGTAAAGCGAGAAGGATTCAGTAGCAGATCTGGTCTGGTTGCTCGCACCTGTCCAGGGCCGTGGGGGGGGGGCTAGCCAGTTTTTTTGCCCCCAGTGAAGCCCCACTGAGGCTCCCAGCCATGGCAGTTGCCCCCTCCCCATCCACAAATATTATTGAAAAGCATTGAACGTACTCAATTATCTGAGGTTCTGCCCCCCCCAGTAGAAGCCTGCCCCCCAGCAATGTCATATTTACGGGGATTTCCTTAAAAAAACTCAATAATTTTGGCTGCCCCCCCACAAAAATCCTGGCTATGCCCATTTATCCCAGCCTGTGTGTGTGTACACAAATGGACATGGGTTTGGTGCCAAACTGGGTTTTTGACCCGGGTGAAATAAAGCCTAGTTAGCCCTAAACGGCCTCGGCCCAGTAGACCTGAAGGAGCGTCTCCACCCCCATTGGTCTGCCTGGACACTGAGGTCCAGCGACGAGGGCCTTCTGGCGGTTCCCTTGCTGCGAGAAGCAAAGCTACAGGGAACCAGGCAGAGGGCTTTCTCGGTAGTGGTGCCCGCCCTGTGGAACGCCCTCCCATCAGATGTCAAGGAAATAAACAACTATCTGACTTTTAGAAGACATCTTAAGGCAGTCCTGTTCAGGGAAGTTTTTAATGTGTGATATTTTAGTGTATTTTTGGTTTCTATGCAAGCCGCCCAGAGTGGCTGGGGAAACCCAGCCAGATGGGCGGGGTACAAATAATAAATTATTATTATTATTATTATTATTATTATTATTATTATTATTCCAGCTATCCCTTGTGTTTCCCTACCCCCACTGCTGAACTGCAGTGATCCCTTTGCTCCCTCAGCCCTCTTTTGAGCTCACTGGTGCCTCACCCCACTGGACACTACTGTTAAGAGCAGGGGGTGGCGGTGAGGGGAATCCGTGGCTAGAACAAGGGATGGGGGACCTCAGGCCCTGGGGCATGAAGGAGGTTCTGCAGGCCTCTCTTATCTGGCCACACCCACCCGCCGGGGGGCCATGCGTCTCCGCCACCTCCCTCCATGCCCTCTCTGAGTACTTTTGCCTGTCTGGAATGTGCCCTTGAACTCTGATAGTTTCTGGTGGAGGGTGGTGAGGGGTGTAAGAAATCTCCTTTTGTGTGGCTGGAATGTTGCCTCCCATGCAAAGGCATGAAGAAGCCGCCACTCTTGCCTCTGACCCTACCCACTCCTTGCCTCTGTCCGCACCCACCATTGGCAGAAGGTTGCCCACGGGAGTACGTGGCCTCAGGTTGGAAAATCCCTGCGCTAGAGAGAGCCTGAACCCCTTATCCCTCACCCCTTGGGACCCAGCCCTCCAGCCCACTAGCACTTCCATCCAAGACGCAACAAGTTGCTGGGTCGTAATGCTTGTTAATGAAGCCCAGCTCCAAATACAAGGCTCGCCAGGACAAGTCATTGGGACTCAGCCTAAATTACTGCACAGAGTTGTCCTTCGCCTCCTCATTTTATTTGTATGTCGCCTTTCCATAGTTAAAGCAACAACTCTCAGGCTGCCAATCAGTTTCTGGGCCCAATTCAAAGTCCTGGTTTTGACATACGAAACCTTAAACAGCTCAGGACGGTGTGGTGTAGTGGTTAAGAGCGGTGGACTCGTAATCTGGTGAACCGGGTTCGCTTCCCTGCTCCTCCACATGCAGCTGCTGGATGACCTTGGGCTGGTCACACTTCTTTGAAGTCTCTCAGCCCCACTCACCTCACAGAGTGTTTGTTGTGGGGGAGGAAGGGAAAGGAGAATGTTAGCCGCTTTGAGACTCCTTAAGGGGAGTGAAAGGCGGGATTTCAAATCCAAACCCTTCTTCTTCTTCGGTAAAGGTAAAGGGACCCCTGACCATTAGGTCCCATCACGGACGACTCTGGGGTTGCGGCGCTCATCTCGCTTTATTGGCCGAGGCGTACAGCTTCTGGGTCATGTGGCCAGCATGACTAAGCCGCTTCTGGTGAACTAGAGCAGCACACAGAAACACCGTTTACCTTCCCGCCGGAGTGGAACCTATTTATCTACTTACACTTTGACATGCTTTCGAACTGCTAGGTTGGCAGGAGCAGGGACCGAGCAATGGGAGCTCACCCCGTCGCGGGGATTCGAACCGCTGACCTTCTGATGGGCAAATCCTAGGCTCTGTGGTTTAACCCACAGCGCCACCGGCGTTCCTTCTTCTTCTTCTACCTCTCCCCAAATGAACTCACCTGGAGCCCGAGATCATCCTCTGAGGCCCTCCTTCATGTGCCTCTTCCAGGAGAGCTCTGGAGGGTGGCAACGCAAGAAGGGGCCTTTTCTGCAGTGGCTCCCCGCTTGTGGAATGCGTTCCCCAGACCAAAGGCCCATCCCTTCCAGCATCCTGTTCTCCCATTGGCCAACCAGATGCCTGTAGGGAACCAGGGAGCAGAACCTGAGCACAAGAGTCTTCTCCCTTCCTGTAGTTTCCAGCAACTTGTACTCAGAAGCACTGCTGCCTCCATCATGGCAAGAAGTGCTTGAAAGCCCTCTCCTCCGTGACTGAACCTCCAAGCAGAACAAAGCCTTTATATAAGCGAAGCAGAATTTGACGAGTGGCAAAAACAAGGGGTTATCATGCACCACTTCCATTACAATACATGGTCGATGGGTTACACCTGGCTTGGGGAGTGACAGATAGGGCAGGTCTGTGTTAACTACGAGGTCTGAATCAAACTTGCTGCTATGGTATGCTTGGCTGTTGCAAATCCATTTACCCCTGGCCGCCAGCCATGTTCTTCCTGTCCCAAAATCAGAGATGACGGGCCTTAGAATCTCTTCCCAGAGATCTGATTTTCAGCTCTTTCCTCCCCAACTCTCGCTCATCAGATCACGCTTCACACTCAGAAAAATGGACAAAACTCAGATTGCGGCATGCTAAGTTTGAATGGATCTTCAAAGGCAACTTTTCCTGACGGGTCTGGATTTTTCTTTGCTGGGTCCCTTCTCTGGATCTGGGCTGCTGAATGAAATTCCAGCTGGGGAGTGGAATCCTGGCTGTTTCCTGTTCTCTCTATACGTACTTAAAATCTTCCTAGGGTCCTGTGTTTCCTATGGCCTCTATACTTTGACAACAGCACAAGGAAGACTAAGAAAGAAAAAGAACCGCAGCCACCCATTTAGATATGACAACTGCACATAGGTAAGAAGCAAGGGAGACGCATGACACATTAGAAATCAGCCTGAGAGCCATAGATCAAAATTTCCATATGGCCTCAGATAACCCCTCAACCTATATTTCTATTTTCTTCCTGCATTCCAAATAGCACGCCTTCCAGCTGTAAATATTTAATAGCTACTTTTGCATTATGTATACAGATTACTGATGCAGACTAAATTTGGTTGCAATCCTGCACATTGTGTGTGTGTGTGTGTGTGTGTGTAAATATATGTAAAAATAACTGTTGTTTTAATAGGCTGGCCACAATCCAGATCTAATTGTGTGTAGTCCAATTATTCTCCTGTTCAGAAAACACACATGGACACACACAGCCAAGTAGTTCAACAGGGCGCATAAAGACACCAAAATGCGAAGGCACATCATGATGCGCATCTGCATAGGGTGTGCATTCACAAGCACCTGTTTTGACATTCTAATTGTCCTTGTTGTATCAGGACATCTGCGTCTAAAACTAAGGCTTACCAACCACTGGTACATATTTCAAATGACATAACATCTAACTTACTAGGAAACTAATCCTTACACCCTTGCCAATATGTACAGAATCACACTCTCAGTGAACTATCTGATTATGCCCTAAATTTATGTGCCTTGAAGGTACTTTTCAAAAATTATTTGGCATTGTATAATCTCCAGACTCCATGCATTTTGAAGTTGCTCACACTCAGGATTCCCTTGTTCACTGAACATAAATGAAGTTATATTTTATTCAGTCAAGAAAAACCCTCAACCGTCTGGGCTGAGAATATCTCAAAGATCACCAGCTTCTATTTCTGCTGGCCTGAGACCTTCGTCTCTCTTCTGAGGTCTGGACTGGAGTTTCCTCAATATCTGCTGAGTGGGGTCCTAAGACAAGGACCTGGAACCACTCCCAAAGTTCATCTGCTTGACCCTGTTGCTGCTCATTTTTAGGCAGGAAATGAAGATCATTTTATTTCACTGATTTTTTGTCTAATATTTTCTTAGCTGATTTTTTTTATGCTTCTGCTGCTTTTCCTGACCTTTTAAGACTGTTTTGGTTGGCAGAACTGCAGTTGTGATGTTTCTGAACCCTGTCCATGGTTTTTATTTTTGACTGTAAGCTGTCTCTCATATTTTACAGAAAGGTGGGAGGTAAATTTGCCCCCACCTGCCTGCTAAGCGCACACCCTCTTCAAATAAAAGCAGCCACTCCATTCAGGATATAAACGACGACAACACACACGGCACCTTCTGCTTCACCACCATCCAAAAACACACGTTGTATTAAGTCCTGGATACACACAGTGAAATATTTCCTCCATGCTATTTAGATGATACAAATTCATACCCTGTGAAAACACAGTCTTCCACAGACACTTACTTACTTACTTAATGGATTCAAATAGTTTATTTTTAAATTTAAAAATTAAATGTGCAAAGAAACCCCCCAAAGTGACATGTAAAATAATAACATATACAATATAATCCTATTATTTCATAAAAAGCGACTGTAGTCATGGCAAGTATCAGCTATCTGGGAAGTCCTGTGGCCTTTTAAAATGTGTTTTTTTGGGGGGGGTATTGAGTTGTTGCTTTTATTTTGATTGTATATTTTGTGGTTTTATATTTTGATTTTGTTCTGTGAACTGCCCTGACATCTCCGGGTATAGGGCGGTATATAAATTCATTAAATAATAAAATAAAATAAAATAAAAATGTATTCAGGTTGTATGTCTTTAGCACACCTGTCTATGACTTGGGCTCTGTAGAAAATTTCCCTATCACCATATTTCTTCAACAAAAGGGATGGGGAACCTGTGGCCTTCAAGATGGACTACAGGTCCCATCATCCCCAGTCATCATGGCCCATGGTCAGGGATGATGGGGGAGCATCTAGCAGCATGGTTTCCCATCTTGATGGCATCTGGGTTACTGTCCTGCTAAGTGTGTGGAAATGGCCTCTGGCCCCGCTGTAGCTAGAACCACCTCAAAATGTCACTGCCCATGGCAAGAGTAAAAATGGCACCCCCTTCCATTAATGGGGGTCAGAGCCAGACATTTTTCTGCTTGAAGTGATGGACAAGATTACCATCTCTGCCCCCTTCCAGGCATGAACGCTAAATGGATGGGGAACTGAATATTTTTTCAACCCAAGGCAGGTCAGCAGGATGCCACCACCCCTGAGTACAGCTGAGGAAGCACAGGGCAGGCCGCAGCTCTGTCCTTCAGCATCTTGCCATTGCTCCCACTGTGGCATCTGCTGTCTGAGGCAGTCGCCTCGCACTACCTCATGTTAGGACCGGTTCTGTGTGGGAAACAATCCACCGGGAAGTTCTCTTGCACAAGTCCAATTTAACTATTGTTGTTATCGCACTGCTCCTGTTCATTAAAAAAAAAAAAAAACTTAGTGGAAGATCTTCCTAGTGGTTTGGGCCCAACAGTTAACATCTCTCTCCCCATCTTTCTGCCCTTAGTGGCATACAAAATTTACCATTCTCTTGATTCAGGATAGGGCCCTGGCCACAAACTCCCAGTGTAGACCATCATAGTTGCTCTCCTATGCCTGAACTGACTGGTGCTGACTGGCTCTGCGAAAGAACAGCTCTGCTAGACAGCTGCTAAAAATAAAGTAAACATAGCCTGGATCAGAACCAGGCCTAGGCACAGTACTTAAAAAAAAACCCCAAACCACAGGCATGCTGGCATGAAGGGGGCAGGACAGAAGACAGCCAGTTGGCAACCTGAGGTGGTGCTTCGACATGTACAGTCAAACACGAGGAGCAACAAGTGAATTGTTTCTTAGCCGCCAATATCCTCACTTCTGTTCCAGTTTAGCTTTCTTTGGTGGTGGGTTCTGAACCTGGGACTGGTGGGAATTCAGTCTAGGCCAGGGGTCGGCAAGGTTTACCTCACCTGGGCCGGTTCACTTGAGGAGATCCCTGTGGGCAGGATCGTGCGCACACCCGCAATTTCCAGCACCTGCGTCTGCGCAGATGCATTTTCTGGCGCCTGTGCATGCGCAGACCCGATTTCCGGCGCCATGGAAGCGCACAGGGACTCACCAAGTGGGTGGCTCGGTTCGGGGGCAGCTCGTGGGCCGGTTAAATGACCCCCGTGGGCTGCTTGTGGCCCATGGGCCTTAGGTTGCCGACCCCTGGTCTAGGCACATCACCAGGCCGATGGAGCACATTACTGGGAAATCAAGTGGAGCAGTGCTCCTTGGTTGAATAAAAGCTTCTAGGCTTCAAGCAATGGGGAGATGGCTGTGCCAATTCTGTGGGATTAGAATTCATTTAGCCCAAAAATGGAAACAACAAAAAGTACCAACGAAAAAAGAGTGGCAGATGAAGATGATGGACTTTGCAGAACTGGCAAAGCTGACAGGAAAAATCTGAAAGCAGCATGATCAAGTATTCCAAAAGGACTGGAGTAAATTTATACGATATTTGAAAGATTAACATCACTAGCAGGGTTGTCTGGAGACTTGTAATGAGAAGTTTTCTATCCTTCTGTTTTTATTTAAAGTTTGAACTGTTTTGTAATGTGTGTAATTAGAATTGGAAAACATACAAAATGCAGTGATATAAAGGTTAATTTTGAAAGCCATGAGGCGGGAGGGATGGAAGTCGACAGGCTCTAAAGAGCCAAAGTGCTCAAGTGGATAATGATGATATGGATGTATAATATTAAATGGAAAATAAATAAAAATTGTTAAGCATTGCTCTCCCTCTGGTCCTTGCAAGGCACCTGTCCCTCTGCTGCCAGTTTGTTCATGCCCTCTGCAAGACGGGGGACTGAACTGCCCTGGTAGTGAGGTAGCTGAGCTGGGGGTGGGGAATCACATCTGGCAACCCACGAGCCCCTTTGGTTTCAGATAGTACATGGTAGATGAGTCTAAAAAGCCTGGGGCACAATTTTTCACAGACCTCTGGCAGCTCATTTACCAGAAGTCATGTATTTAGCGTTATCTCTGGAAGGATTATGGATTATGCCGAAATGGCAAAGATGACGGGTGTGATAAGAAGCCAAGAGGGGCGAAATTATTAAAGAATGGGGAAAATTTGCAGAATATCTGGAAATTTCTGGCATGCAAATAAGTTCATTAGTAGGATTAATTTAAATCAAGCAGTTAAAAAATATTACTAAGATAAATGGAAGAAAAACTTAAAAATGGAGTAAAGTGAAATGTTAAAAATCTAAAGTAGAAAATGAACCACAAAAAGGGGGGGGGGAGTCCAAATATGTAAGTGCATTCAAAATATGTAAGCCTCCTGATGTGTATTTTGCTCTAACTCCATTTCTATACAAAACTCTGTTTGAAAATGTGATGGCGCAGAGGTGGGGGAAACAGAGATTACCAGCTATCTTGGTATCTCTTAAACCTGCTGAAATTTATATGCAAATTCTGTTAATTATGCTGTTGCAGCATGTTAGCCTCCATCTCTTATGTGCTCTGTCTTCCAGCGCTGAACAAATGCCTCTCTCTCTCTCTCTCTCTCTCTCTCACACACACACACACACACACACAGAGAGAGATTCCCTTCACACACATCAGTTAGCTGTCTGCATCTGAGTGCAAGCAAACAGATTTCCATTTTTCTCCCCCCCCCTTTTCCTTAAAAAAAAAAAAAAAAGCTGTTTCCATCTCAGAGAAGATGGTGGCGTCTTGGCTTTGGATTGCAGTTCCTGTGTACTGGGAATGATAATCCCACAAAGCCAGCAATCCAACAGTTAAGGCTAAGCGAGAGCTCCCAGTTGGCTCCCCTGGGCATTCTTGGCAGGAGCTACGGAGATCATGCAAAAGGCTTTGGCTCCAGCTGCCAGGCTTGTGGCCTGTCCGAGTTCAATAGCCACTTGTATAGCTAGCCCCTTGCATCCCTGTTTATGGGGTTTTGTCCCCAAGCCAGGAACAGTGCATGTACACACTGCAGAGCTGTGCATCTGTGCAGAAGGCATCTGACAGTCTGTAAAGGCAGCCTGTCAAATGGTTAGAGCGCTGTGTGCATTGGAAGGGGGCAAAAGGGACGGAATTATAGTTTCTGGGTTTCCTGTCCTTGGCTTTTCTGAGAAGAATTTCAAATGATGCTTGGAAGATCAATTCCCCCACCCCACCCCAATATTTTCAGTGGCAAAGGGGCAAGGGACCCAGCAGGCAAGATGGCCAAGGGTCCTTTAGTTTCTAGAGTAGACAACACACTTGTATTCTGTCCATGGGGCTCAAGGCAACAGACATCATGTCTCCCCTTTCTGTCCTCAGCTAGGTTCAGATGAGAGAGGTTGACCGGCTGAAGGTCGCCCAATGGGGCTTCATGGCTGAACCTGGATCTGCCTGGTCCTAGCCCAGCACTCTAACCATTAACTGCAATGGCTCTTAATCGATCCAGGACTTGTTGTGGTTCAGTCGTTTAGTCGTGTCCGCCTCTTCGTGACCCCCTGGACCAGAGCACGCCAGGCACTCCTGTCTTCCACTGCCTCCCGCAGTTTGGTCAAACTCATGCTGGTAGCTTCGAGAACACTGTCCAACCATCTCGTCCTCTGTCGTCCCCTTCTGCTTGCGCCCTCATTTTTTCCCAACATCAGGGTCTTTTCCAGGGAATCTTCTCTTCTCATGAGGTGGCCAAAGTCTTGGAGCCTCAGCTTCAGGATCTGTCCTTCCAGTGAGCACTTAGGGCTGATTTCCTTCAGAATGGATCAGTTTGATCTTCTTGCAGTCCATGGGACTCTCAAGAGTCTCCTCCAGCACCATAATTCAAAAGCATCAATTCCTCGGCGATCAGCCTTCTATATGGTCCAGCTCTCACTTCCATACATCACTACTGGGAAAACCATAGCTTTAACTATACGGACCTTTGTTGGCAAGGTGATGTCTCTGCTTTTTAAGATGCTGTCTAGGTTTGTCATTTGTAATCCAGGGCTAGTATGTGTCTACTGCCCTCTGCTGATGGCGATAGGGAGGGGTGGATGGGGCTTCAAAGTTATTCTTCTGGATGTATTTCAGACCCCAAGGTATCCACACGCAGGCGTCCCATGTTACTAATGTAAGGCCTTATGAGCACACTCCTTTTGACTGGGAAGGTAGCTCTATAATGGAACACTTATTTTCATGCTTGTAACTGCCATGCACATGGTACATAAAAACAATTTTAAATCAACGAAATAAAAGCTGCCTCACTGAATTCTTGGAATGGCTATGTTCTGAAGGGACCCATTTTGGTCTAGGAGGCTGTGACATGCTGGAATAACATGGGACGGCAGCCATTTAAACGATCCACATCTGGCAACTCTCTTTGTAACCCAGAGCAAAGAAAGCTGTTATGTACTAATTTTGTGGCATTGCAAAGACCCCTTTATTCTCCTCTGGGTTATTCCCATCTATAAGCCTACACATAAATGCACTTTTGGCAGTTAATCTGAGCTGTTCAGTCAGCAGTCTGATTATTCTTCTGCGTTCTATTTTTTCCTCAAATTATTCTGAGTCATATCCTTACATAGACAATTTGGATTCCAAGTGGTACAACACAATGCACTCAGTCCCAAACAGCGAAGAAGATTACATCTCTGGGTTTTGAAACAAGATTGAATGGAGGCTAGGTTCTGCTCCTGTTGTAATTTTAATGCATTGTTGCAAGCAAAAATATGCAGTACACTGCTAAGTAAGCTCAAATCCTCCAGATTTAAAAGTGGAACAAGGCCACTTTGCACTCCACATGCAAACCAGGGCCAGCTCTACCATTAGGCAGAGTGAGGTGATTGCCTCAGGCAGCTGATTTGAGATATCATGAGAGGGCAACAAATCATTATTAGAATTTTTTAGTGGCAAGGAGAGGAAGAGGTGCTTGTGGGATTTTCTGCCACATGTGCCAAAATGACTTGGCTGGCCTTGGATATTATGCCTCTTGACTGTTGTACCTCAGGCAGCAAAATGCCTTGGGCTGGCCCTGGTTGGGACTTTGCTATAGGTCCTTGTGCAAAATATATTTTGGGGGAGCAATTTCCCAATTTAGTCTTACTATACACCTTCTGTTGCAGATGAAATATCCCAAAGAGAAGACATTTAATTAAATAGGATCTATAAAGGTGATCTTCAATTTCCTGTCTCCAGCCTTAAGTTATCCATCCCTCTCTCTGCCTCCTTCCTGATCCTGGCTTCAGGACAGGCAAGATCCCATACCATCTCCTTGCAGGTGATTGGTGAGAGGGGTGGGATCTGTCAAGCAGGCCTCCTGCATTAACTCAGCCTGCCCAGGAGCCCCACACCCACAGAAGACCATCTCTTAACCCCAGAAGCTCAGGACTGGACTATAGCATCTGACTTTGGGATTGGCCTAATGTGAGGTAAAAAATGGTGGCTCCTTCAGTCCTCTGGGCCCTGGCATTTGTCCAACATGGGATGACCTCTGTCATTAGCTGGAACTGCTTGCTGGCAATTTGGGGCTGGGAACTCCTAACCAGGGCTGCCAGACTCCCATGGCTACATTCACACTGTCACTTTAAATAACTTTTTGTGAGAGACTTGACTTGACTGAACCTGGATGAGCCATCTCAAAGGGCTTGAGCCCATGCTTTTAAAAGCTGCAAGGCAAGCAGACATTCACCAGGTACTGTTTTTGCCCATCATCGCTAACCCTGCATGCTCAAAAAGCTTTGCCTGCTGACTATCTGCTTGCCATAACAACGTAACAGTCGTGCTGGATCAGGACCAGAGGTCATCATTCCCCACAGTGGCCAGACGGGTGCCTATGAGAAAGATGGTGCTCTTCAGAGACATGGTGTCGCCAGCCCTGGAGGCAGAACAAAGCCATTGCGGATAGTTTAAAAAGCATCTAAGTTGGTAGCCATCACTGCATATTTCTGTCTATTCCTAGCCTGTCTTCAGAGTGTCTGTCACATCTTGTTGCAATAAATGCCTCATTTTAACTACACACTGTGTGAAGTGTTTGTCTTCCTCTTGGCTCTCCTCAATCAGCAATCAGTTTCATTAGACAGCTTATACTATTATGGGGGGGGGATCTGTCCACTTTCTCTTCACCATCCATGTGTAATTTAATATTCCCCTATCATGTCCCACCTTACGCATCTTTTTGCTAAGCTAAAAAGCTCAATGTAAACTTTCCTCCAAGGAGAACTGCTCCTGCCCCAATCGTTTTGACTGCCCCTTTCAGCACTTTTCTGGGCTCCGCAATATCCTTTTTGAGGTCCAGTGACCAGAACTCTACAGGGTGTTCCTACTGCAGTTGCACTGCAGATTTAATCAAACTATGGCAAGTTCTTAAAGAAATGGGAGTGCCTGATCACCTCATCTGTCTCCTGAGAAATCTCTATGTGGGACAAGAAGCTACAGTTAGAACTGGATATGGAACAACTGATTGGTTCAAAATTGGGAAAGGAGTACGACAAGGCTGTATATTGTCTCCCTGCTTATTTAACTTATATGCAGAATTCATCATGCGAAAGGCTGGACTGGATGAATCCCAAGCCGGAATTAAGATTGCCGGAAGAAATATCAACAACCTCAGATATGCAGATGACACAACTTTGATGGCAGAAAGTGAGGAGGAATTAACCTCTTAATGAGGGTGAAAGAGGAGAGCACAAAATATGGTCTGAAGCTCAACAGCAAACAAACGAAGATCATGGCCACTGGTCCCATCACCTGCTGGCAAATAGAAGGGGAAGAAATGGAGGCAGTGAGAGATTTTACTTTCTTGGGCTCCATGATCACTGCAGATGGTGACAGCAGTCACAAAATTAAAAGACGCCTGCTTCTTGGGAGAAAGGCAAAGGCAAACCTAGACAGCATCTTAAAAAGCAGAGACATCACCTTGCCAACAAAGGTCCGTATAGTTAAAGCTGTGGTTTTCCCAGTAGTGATGTATGGAAGTGAGAGATGGACCATAAAGAAGGCTGATCGCCGAAGAATTGATGCTTTTGAATTATGGTGCTGGAGGAGACTCTTGAGAGTCCCATGGACTGCAAGAAGATCAAACCTATCCATTCTTAAGGAAATCAGCCCTGAGGGCTCACTGGAAGGACAGATCGTGAAGCTGAGGCTCCAATACTTTGGCACCTCATGAGAAGAGAAGACTCCCTGGAAAAGACCCTGATGTTGGAAAAGATGGAGGGCACAAGGAGAAGGGGACGACAGAGGACGAGATGGTTGGACAGTGTTCTCGAAGCTACCAATATGAGTCTGAAAAAACTGTGGGAGGCAGTGGAAGACAGGAGTGCCTGGCGTGCTCTGGTCCAGGGGGTCATGAAGTGTCGGACACGACTAAACGACTAAACAACAACAACAACACCATATGTAGGCTATAGAAGCTGTGATATATTGCTGAATGGGGCAGGAGAAGAGAAAAGATGGGGAAAGCAAGTCTTCAATCACCAGTCTTGTCTAGGACTCATCCAGAAAGTATAGCCAGAGACATTTTGGCAAATTTTTAAAATGTTACCCCTGAAAAAGAGGATGTGTCCTGGAAAAAGAAGACACACGGCAATGGGGGCAGCACTGATTTACCTGTGACACAATTGGTTAGTTAAGTATTTTTTTTTATTTACTTGATTAGGGGGGCAGTTCTCCCCCGAACCCCCTTGCCACACCACCTGCAACCAGGGGCGAAGGAAGGGGGGGTGCGGTAGGTGCGGGGCCGCCCTTGGTGTCACAACTGAGGGGGGTGACAAAATGCCGGACGGCACTCACCATGGGGCCTGCAGTGGGCCCAAGCCAAGCGTCTCTCCTGGGAGATGTGGTGGCTTGGGCATGCGCAGGCTCCGTGCTGCCCTAACAGTCCACCCACTGCCTCCCCCCCCCCAGCTGAAGGGTGACTGAGTGGGAGGAGGCAGGCAGACTTTGGAGGCCCCATGGTGCACCCCACCCCATGAACGGCTTGCCCCACCCTCACCCTGCCCCTATGGGCAGCACCCCAGGCGCCCGAGCGGCTTCCTCCGCCGCTGTCTGTCACTGGCAATAAATACTGGTTTTAACCCTCTCACTGGTCAAAGCTGAAGTTATTATTTTCAACTTTAAAACAAGATACAACAAATTTTCACTTGTGATATTCATAGTTGGCAATTTTAGATGCTGATTGTAGATGATAGATAGATAGATAGATAGATAGATAGATAGATAGATAGAGGTAGATAGCTTTAACAGTTTCTTAGCATTTTCTTAAAGCGATAGGCTATCCATTTTGGGGCCCCTCGGACCCCTCCCACAAGGAGAACCTCCAAAAAAGCACCCTGTGGAGGAGAGTTTCCTGCTGTCACTCAAAGAAGAATTCAAACTCAGGCTGCAGTGTCTACCAAAATCTTTAATGTTCAGATCAGTGCGATACATGGGCAAAATGTCATTAAAAGGCACAGCACGTTCTACACATAGCCAAGCAAGCAAAGACATTGATCTAGGAATGATACATACCCTGGCTTTGGAGCTAACTCCTCTTAAGCCCCCCCAAAATATTTAAGGGGGCTGGAACCCCCCCCCCCAAGTTGATGGCCATTGCCATTTAATTGTGTGTGCCGTGTCATGTGACTATGTAGGGCAGGGCTTACCGCCCCCCCCACCCCCCATATTTTATTCAAGATGGCCCCCCAGCAACCCTGTTATTAGGGAGTGGGGCCGGCACTAATTTCTCACCCATGCGCAGTGATCCCATGTTGAAAACAAACCCATTTGTAAATAAGATGCTAGATCAAAATAACTGAGCACCACTAAATTTAGAAGTTTTTAAGAAAATAAGTAAGACTGTGAAATTTAGCTCCTTCTGAGAATTATAAGATTATGAAATATAGAAGGGATATAAGAATTTAAATAAGATGATAAATTGCTGACAAAATGTTACAACGATGAAAGTGGGAGCGGGAGATGTGAGGAAGTCCAAAGAAAATGTGAAAATATGTTAAGATCAATGTTATATTGCTTATTATGTTTATTTTTATTGTAAAACTTAATAAATTGCTTTAAAAAAAAAATGAAAACAAACCCATTTGTATCCACTGTATTAATGCGCCAAGGGACTATTTTATGTGTCCTTATGACTGACAGGTGGTGGAAGGAGCGAGCCAGAGTCTAGTGAGTGAGACTGTCCCTGGCAATAATACTGGTTTTAGCCCTCTCACGGGTCAGAGCTGAAGCTGTTCTTTACAACTTTAAAAAGAGATACAACAAATGTTCCCTTGTGATCTCCATAGTTGGCAATTTTAAATGTTGCTTGTTGATGATAGACAGACAGACAGAAGCTAAATAGATTCAGTAACTCCCTAAAAGGTGTTAGGAGACGCAATACATTTTAAATTTAAAGGAAACTGAAAGAAAATAAGAAGACCAACAAAGAATTAATCATAGTAAAACAGGGAGAGTAAATTCTGGACAGATGCTGGACTTTGAGAAAGGCCCCAAAAGAAAGCTTAGCCAAGAAAAAATTAAACTGAAAAATCATAAAAAACACCAAGATGAAGATTATAAAGAGAATCAAGAAAAGCAGATACACCTGATGACTAGAAAAGCCAAGGGAAAACTAAGACAAAGAAAAGAACGTGAGGGGCGAAATCAAGTTTATTTCCCTTTCGAGCAACAAGTCTTTGGATGTACAAAGGAGCAGAGGAAAGGGTAGGTGGAGATGAAGTCTGCTTCAAGCCAAGTGAAGAATAATTGCAGAAAATAGACGGCTTTTCTTTTAAAAGGCAACTGGAGAAGCCATTTCATAAAAAGAAGTTTGGCATTTCTGTTGCTGAAGTTCTTATTATTATTATTTATTGAATTTCTATACCGCCCTATACCCGAAGGTCTAAGGGCGGCTCACATAAAATATCAAATGTACAAAATCAAAACCAAAAGAACGACCCAAGAACGGGTTCCCAGAGCAGAGACAGCAGGAGTCAGCCTATCCGTGTCCAGAGAGGGGCGTAGCTGGGCCACCAGCCGAAGCGGATGGAAGGCACTGGGGGTCACTGAGCACCTTCCCTTGTCTCTCGACAGAGGTGCAGGGCGACCAAGGCCGTTTCCGGGCCAAAAGCAGGCCTAAACCCTGATTGAAGTGGATCCAGAAAAGCAGCTTCTTCCAAGGGCACCTGGATCTGGTCTGCGACCACTCGCTCCAGAACCTCACTCCAGAAGTTGGAAAAACCAAGACGGGTAAGATTTTAACACAGGTAAGACTTAGAAATGAGAAGGGTAGGGGGATCCAGGGGGAAAGAAAGCTGTGCATGCAATAAAGAGCAAAGCAGAGGCGCAGAGGACTACATAGTTCCATTTAATTTCATGTTAGCTCAGGCTGCCCTGTTGACAAAAATGCTTTGCAGCCATTTTGTGATAGCTTCTAGGGGACTATTGAAAAGCTCCTTTGCTAATGGGAAGAACTTCCTTTCATTTATAATGTGGCTTCCAAGGAGTAAAATAACAAACCCTCTTGAGCAGCAGGCTTGAAAGTTGTGGCATTGGGCATCTGAAGCCAAACAAATTGTATTTACTGCAGAAGAGGGTCACCAAAATATTGTTGAGTTTTTGTTCCTTCCGAAGTGTATAAATCCAAAAGGTTCCAAACATGCCAGCATTTTGCATCCTTGCCAGTAATTCTGTTCCTAAGTGTATTTAGGTATTTAGAATACCCATTTTAAAAGCTGATGCATCAAACTGCTTCTTTTGTCTGTAACAGTTGCCTTGCTGATTTCAGTGTGAAAAAGCAAATAAGGCATTTTGAGGGTGAATCTACTGATGGCAATGGGAGAGGTGGCCTGGGAGAGGCCTTGGAGTGAGTAGAGGTTTTCACCATTTTGTCAGCCATTTTTAAGCAAAAAAAGTCCAGCAAACGTTTAAGCACAAACATATTCACAATTAGGAAGGATGAGCCGTGACCATTTTTTCCTGTACATAAAGGGCAGAAAATGTTGTCTGCTAATGGTAAGGCTGAAATGACTGAGAAAATTTTTGAAATCTTATGAATCCTGACTCTCTGGCCATTTTTACTCATACATAAGGGGGTGGCTGATTGTTCCACTAATGACCAGAGCGGGGCCACACAAAATCATAATAACCCACATTTGTGAAACATTTTAGAAGAGAGGTCTGTACCCTTCAATCCTGTAGATAAAGGAGGCATGTAGCTCCCAGTTTTCTTTGCCTGGGGTACATGTATGATTGTTTAATGCAGGGAACGTGATCCATAAATGCTGAGACTATTCAAAATTTAATTTGACCCAAATTGTATTGCTGACTTTTTGGTGAAAACTTGCACGATAGGGTTGATAGTTGCTGGGTTTTCAACAAACGCTAAAATCAGGATCCTCGCCAGTACTTCTGTTCCTAAGGTAATATAACCTGGTGTAGCAAACTGCTTACTTTGCCTGTTACCTCTCACTTATTTACCTTCAACTGCAATTGTAGCTTCTATTAAAAATACTTTTGAATTCTCAGAGGTGGCGATAGTCACTAATAACTAACAAGAAATCTCTAAATGCTCTATCGTAATTATAGCAGCAATACAGTTGTGTGTCTTCTGGCTGAAGGTCAACTAGGTGAGTATCTTGTGCTTGGCTGAGGGGAAAATCTCTGTTGTGTTCTGCCTGCAACTCTTTGTACAAAGATTCTTTCAGGTCGCAGTGAGGGGGACCATTCAAGCACCCTGAGCCTGTTGGAGAAAAGGTAGGCTCTAAATGGAATCATACATCAAATATGCAAACTAAATATTCCAAAGAGCTTGTATTGAGCAACGTTGGTTATTCAATCCCTGTTTCAGAAGAGCTGCGAACTCAAAAGCCTGATGCAGTCGCTCTCCATGCTTCTACCTGGAGGGACTTCTCTTGTCGGGACACCACTGCAGGGGAGGCCCTTTCCTGTGCCATCACCACACAATAAGGTACATCTTTTGGTGGGACAGCCAGCCTTGTTTTGTTCCAGCTCTTATTTTTACAGACTTCACAGAGCTACCGGTGCCGGAAGCAGATCTGCTCCATTGGCAAGTAAGAGGCAGTTTCAGAGCTCTTGATACATCAAATGAACATTCACAGTGCAGGATTGACAGACACCTGCGTCTTGACTGCGCTGCTTTAGGTAACCGGCGGTTTTTGCTCCTGTGTCTGGAGGGGAGGGCTGCTGAAGACCCTAGTCTCTTCCAGGTGCATCTCAGTCACACAAGAAATAGAATTTTGCAAGCCTTCAGGAAACTTAACGGCAAGTGAACTTCACACTCCACAATTCAGTGATCTTTTTCAGTCCGATCCTTTTGTGCTGGCTTCTCCATTTCCCGCTTGATCTCTTCACAGTTCTGTCCCAGAGCCCACCACACTCAGGTGAAGCCAGCTCTTCCTGCAGAAGTCAGGTCAGTAAGAAGAGCTGTGTTCCAAAAACATTTCTCTGGAATTGGCGGGAAAGGGCCGGGGACAAACTAATGAGTCCAGATTGCTTTTCACAGACTAGCAGAAGGAACTTCCAGGCCCATGAATTCACACTTCAGAGGGACAAACAAAAAGGTGAGCATAAAGGCAGAGTTTGAAGACTGGAACCATTCTCTCTGTTCTGCCCTGCAAATTAATGGCAGTCAACATGGCACTCTGTGACTTAAACACATCTAGGTGAATATCCCTTGCTAATGGCAAGGGATAAAACCTCGATTGTGTTCTGTCTGCAACTTCATAATTCTTAAGGGTTTTCTTTTTTCCTGAGAGAACATTCTATATTCAGAGTGTTCTCTCAGGTTTTGCTTTTCACCTTGTTGCATTGGCCAAAAAAAAGCAAAAGACGCTGGTGGTTGGCGCTCCTGGTTTCCAGGACGGGGTTCAAGCCCCTGCGGTGTCCCTGCTTACTTCCAATGCAACCTCTCTCTCTCTCTTTATCTATCTCTCCCCCTTAAGAACTAAATGAAGCAAAGTGCTCCTGTGATGCATCACTGGTGTGTGTCTAAGACAAGGTGGATTACATGGATGCTTCCCATCCTAGCACTCCTTGTCATAGGGAGCAAAATACTTTATATATATATATAAAGTTATATAGGCAATGGCCTTGCTATGGTCGCCTTGGTTGTCCGAGGGGCCAGGTAGGAATTTTTCCACTTGGCAAATTGGCACTGGCCACTTGGTTTTCGCCTACCTCGTAGCAATCGTCACAACTTTGTTAGGGTTGCGGTTAGGCATTGATTGACCTTGTGTGGGGGAGGTGAGGTGTGGCCATCACCTGCCCCTCCAAGCTTAAGGGTATTCCGTTAAAGGAATCCGGGGGTGTTGATCTTGTCCGAAGCCCGGCTGGGGGCTGGGGCCTTGACAGGACCCCGAAGGGAACACCAAGGGGAGCTTGAGTTGGTTTGCATCGACAGGGCTCACCCATCCGGTGGTTTACCCTTACTGGACTTCCTGCACTGCGGGCAGGAGTCAGATATAGTTGGGTCCAATCAATGCCTAAGCCAATACAGCTCACATTCTATAATTTAATAAAGTTGTGGCAAAATTTGCCCAATAACATAGACCTAATATCTGTGTCTCTGTGTGAGTTATTTCCCAATGAGGGGGTGGCTGCGGGGTCTCAACACGCAAAGTAACCTAAATATACAAACAAATGGATCCTACTTACGATTATTCAGAATGTGGAAAAGGCCTGGATAAAAGAAGAAATGGCATGACATTCACTCATTAGCAGAAGAAGAGCAAATATAAGATGCTCAGGTGTCCTATTTTACAGAAGTCAGTTGTCAATTTTCAGGGCTGTCAGAGGCTTAAGATGTGGACTGGTGACAGTTCTCTGTATGAAGGTGTCCTCTATTTGAATGGCCGGGCATTCCAGGTCTGGCTGAAAGATACTGAAGGAAGAGCAGGAAGGAAGAGCAGGGGCACTGAAGTTGCCCATCAACAGATAGCACCTTGGCAGCAGACTAAGCACAACCACCTAGGCCACAGTCTTCTCCACTACAGTGAGAATATTCCCCTGTAGAATTATAGGGTGACCTAACACATCAGTCATACTCAAGGTAATATCATATATCCAGCT
>NW_028293347.1:0-8302 GCF_964106645.2 Podarcis pityusensis
CATCAAGTTGTGGGCAGAGGGGAGCCTCTCCTTCTCTCCCTTCCCCCCTGCTGCTGGTCCCTCACTGCAACGTTCTGTCTACTTGGTAGATACTAACAGCACCTCTTCAGCACCGGCTAGAGGTCGATATGAAATTATACAGCTTGAAATGGCTTTTCTTTCGAATTGGATGCAATTGATCCATTGCAAGATCTGAGAGGCAAGGGAGATCTACATTGCCAAAGTCAATCCAGCCGCAGCAGAGAAAACCTCTAATTGCCCTTTCTCTATTGCACCAGCGAAGCTCTTATTTTGTTTTGCTTTCCTAAGAACTCTTAACTCAATACTGCTGACTTCTCCTCTGGGGCTTTAAGCAACAGGAGTATATGCAACTTGTGGCTGGATTAAAGGCCTAGGAATGACACAGCCCAGTTGCTCCCCCTGTCCCGGTAACATCTATTATGCAGCACACAGAATCGTCAGACGTGTGAGAGTTCTCTAACTTGTGGGAGAATCGAAGTCCTCCATTTGGGAGTCAATGCTCATTGCACACAGATATATGAGAATCCTGGCTTATTCCAGGCCCAACCAGACAAGAGGTTTCTTACATGAATGCCATGAATCATCATAGTGTGAGGGAAAGCATTAGCAGGACTGGGACCCTGGGAAGGAAGAGTTTAACCCCTTCCTCAGTGGTCCCAGTGACCCCCCCATCAAAGCTATTTGCACTGTAAGAGAAACCTCCATTGCCACAAATGAAGGTTCCTCTCCTAAGGCAAATAGCAGTTTGGGGTGGGGCAGGGAGTGTTTGTCACAATTGCGGCAGGAGGGAAAACAATTAAAATATTTCTCCTGGTGGTGAACACACCACACAATTAAAGCCCATTACTTTCACCAAGGAATCCTGCAAACTGTAGTTTACCCCCCCACATACACACACAAAGCCACAATTTCGAGCACCCTTAACAAACTACAACTTCCAGGACTCTTGATGTGTATGCAGCCCCGACCCCTGCAATGAATGAATGAATTTTATTATTATGGTCACAGACCAGTTCTGGCTCACTTACAATACTGAATGCCCCTCCCCTGACTGCTATTTACATTTAAAAAAATTAAGTGTACATTAATTGCCTTCATGGGACGTGGGTGGCGCTGTGGGTTAAATCACAGAGCCTAGGACTTGCCGATCAGAAGGCCGGCAGTTCGAATCCCCGCGACGGGGTGAGCTCCCGTTGCTTCGTCCCTGCTCCTGCCAACCTAGCAGTTCGAAAGCACGTCAAAGTTCAAGTAGATAAATAGGTACCGCTCCAGCGGGAAGGTAAACGGCATTTCCGTGCGCTGCTCTGGTTTGCCAGAAGCGGCTTAGTCATGCTGGCCACATGACCCGGAAGCTGTACGCCGGCTCCCTTGGCCAATAAAGCAAGATGAGCGCCGCAACCCCAGAGTCGGTCATGACTGGACCTAATGGTCAGGGGTCCCTTTACCTTTAATTGCCTTCACACAATTGGCATCATGTCCACTACTGACTTAGGCTGCAGTCCTAACCACACTGCACTGGGAGCATGTCCCATAGAATTTAGAAGGACTTACTTCTGAGTAGACCTAGATAGGAAGACACTGTTAGGCAGTTTTTTCCATGGCCAGGAGCTCTCAAGTCTGGGTGTTGAATAAAAAAAGATAGAAAATAATTCACTGACCAAATAACTGCACCACAGTGAAAAATGCATTGGGGAGGTGTTTGTAAAATGAACTATTCAGGCTACTAAAGCTTATGAAGGGGAAACCATGTAACATTGAAGTGGTGCTGTTGTGTCACTTCCTTAATTACCCTCTGGCGTTGGGTCAAGTGCTCAGATAGAGCAATGTCCCAGATGTTCCAATGTCCTCATGGCAACACATTTCCCTGCTCCTACTTCATATCATCGGCTGCTGAGGACAGGAGACCAGATATTTGTACAAAGTTGTGCTTCACCAGGCTATGGAAAGAGAAGAGCTGCTCTTATTACATTTCTGTCTCCACTTTCTTCCACCATAAGAACATAAGAAGGTGAGCTTGGTGGATCAAACCAGTGGCTGTTCTTACAGTGGCCAACCAGATGTCTGTGGGGAACCTGAAATCAGGATTAGAGCTCAAGAGCCCTTTCCCCTCTGGTGGCTTCCAGTAACTGGTAGCCATCAATTGCCCTCTCCTTCAAAAATTCTCCTTTAAAGCCATCCAAAAGGGGGCCCATCATTAACTCTTATGAGAGCATTGTGAAGTACCGTATTTTTTCCCCCTTGGAGCTGGACCTCAGTGTCCGGGCAGAACGATGGAGGTGGAGATGCTCCTTCAGGTATACTGGACCGAGACTACCAGAGCTGGCCCACTAAGGCTGGTTGCTAGGATTCCCACCCTTCATCCCAGCCATTTGTTTGGGAGATTAATTCAAACTGAGAAAGATCATCTTCCCAGGATATCTTGCCAACATGAAGAGTGGACCACACCAAATGCAGTTTCCTGCCAGTCAACCAAACCAAAGCTCTTCCCTATCTATAGACCTGTGTGTTCTGCTTGCTAGCAACTCAGCTGCTACTTTTGTGAATGGGCAAGAAAGCTGAGAAAATGACTCATCCGTTTATCCTCTTCCTGGCCAGGCAAGCTAAACTTTCTGTTGTGGATTCGGACTGTACTGGGAAACGAAGAAAGCTGAATTGCTCTCTGCAAGAACCCTGTGATACCAGTGCACCCCAATGCCCATGAAACCTACTGTATTTTTTGCTCTATAAGACTCACTTTTCCCCTCCTAAAAAGTAAGGGGAAATGTGTGTGCGTCTTATGGAGCAAATGCAGGCTGCGCAGCTATCCCAGAAGCCAGAACAGCAAGAGGGATTGCTGCTTTCACTGCACAGCGATCCCTCTTGCTGTTCTGGCTTCTGAGATTCAGATTTTTTTTTTTCTTGTTTTCCTCTTCCAAAAACTAGGTGCGTCTTGTGGTCTGGTGCATCTTATAGAGTGAAAAATACGGTACTTTCTTTAAAGTATATATATATTGTCAGGGAACTGCCATCGGAAGGAAGGGAAGTGAAAGGGCTCACACAGGTTGGGAGAGACTCAGCAGCTGAAGAGGGAACCAGTAGGGGGAGAGGAGCTGAGCTGAGGGAAAGGGAGCTGGAGGGATGGCTCAGAGACACTTCCAGCGAAAACAGTGGGGAGGTTTCAGGACCTCCTGTAGGGAAACCCACTCCTCGCCGGAAACTGTCACGCAGAGAGTCCAGAAGACGTGTTTCCGTTAAGGAGCTTTTATGTTGGAAGCGATTCCGAAAGCAACCACTGTCGGAATCTGCCAGCGACTGACGGAGCCATGTTTAAGGGGCTCCGTTACAGACAGAGGTTTGCAAACTTGACCAAACTCTGAGGGACTAGGATTTTACACACAAGCAGCTCATCGTCCCATCACAGCATTCCGACAGTCTTCGTGAGCAGCTTGTGCAGGAGAAGGCATCATGAGCAACCCAGCCGGAACCGGAGAAGCAGGAGCTGGAGCGGGTCCAAGCCTGGAAGAAAGGTACCGGGTGTTGGAGGTCCAGCTAGCGCTGCAGACGGCGAGGCTTGAGGAGAGGAGGGCTCAGGATGCAGACAAAAAGGGGAAAGACACCCAGCTCGTCAGAAAGGTACCAGGATTGGTGCAGAAGTTTGGGGGGGAGCCCAAAGACTATCATGGCTTTCGGACAGAGATGCAATATGCCCTCAATCTGCAGTTTGATGAATTCCCTGACGAGGAATCACGAGTGGCTTTCGTGATTGGGCATCTTGAAAAGGGGGCGAGAGACTGGGTTAGACCCCTGATGGCAGCGAATAGTGACGTCCTAAAGGACACGATGAAGTTCTTTCGCGCCATGGATCTGATGTTTTCCAGCGATATTGAACAGGGAGTGGTCCGCAGACAGTTAATGGCTTGCAAACAGGGGAGCCGATCTGTCCGTGAGTACTGGACTGAGTTCACCATGTTGATCCATAAATTGGGGTGGGATCTATCGGCGGAACCCATTCAAATGCTCTTTGAAGAAGGGCTTTCTTCGGCTGTGAAAGACGAACTTTCCCGGGCGCCCAGGGCGGAGTCTATGGACCAGCTGACCAAATCAGCGCTGACCATAGGAGCGCGCCAGGAGGCGAGAGCATTGGAGAGGCGGGAAGGGAAGGGGGAACGTTGGAAGGAGTTCCGCATTCCAGACATTCCAGAGCCAACTTTCCCGCCGGCAGAGCCGATGGAAATCGGAACAGCGCGCGCGCGCGCGCAGTTTCAAAGCCCAGTGAGGGGGGAAAGAAGGAGGGAAAAGGCGCCCGGAAATGCTATCTCTGCCAACAGCCAGGTCACTTTGCCAGAGTCTGCCCCCAGAGGAAGGAATGGCAAGGGATGGTAGGAGCTGTGGAGGGAAGAGAGGAAGAAATACCGAAGCAAGTAAAAGCCAACGCCTGGCTGCCACCGTCGGGGCACAGCAGCCAGGCCAAAGAGCAGTGAAAGTGCCCACGCCAGAACCTCCTAAACCCGCCCTAGTGATAGAAGTGGCGCTAGAGCTGCCAAACGGACACCCTCTAAAGATAAAGGCGCTGTTGGACTCAGGCAGCTCCTGCAATTTCATGAGCAAAGAGTTTGCAGCTGAACACCAGATACAGACGATCCCTTTAAGCAACCCCCTGCAGGTGACCACGATCGATGGCAGGGAGCTGTTGGGAGGAGAAGTCAGCTTGCAGACCGTCCCAATGATAATGAAGGTGGCAAGGCACACCGAACTGATAGCGTTTAATGTGGCCACCTTGGGAGGAGCTCCCATTATATTGGGGATGAGCTGGCTAGCGTTACATGATCCGCTGGTGGGCTGGCATCAGAGAGTGGTTTCTTTTGGTTCAGCACATTGCTTAGAACACTGCAAAGAGGGAAAGGGTTTGGCAGGGGCCCAAGCCACCCTAGCAGGGACTGAAGTAACGGAGAACGTGAAGGTACCACGACAATACGCAGATCTCCGCGACGTCTTCAGCGAAAGGGAAGCTGACCAACTACCCCCGCATAGACCCTTTGACTGTCAAATCAATTTACTCCCTGGGGCACAGCTCCCTGTAGGCAAGCTGTACGCCATGTCAGACAGAGAGATGCAGGAGCTAAGAGAGTTCATTGACAAGAACCTGAAGAGAGGGTTCATCAGAGAGTCCAGGGCGGTGGGGGGCAGCCCAGTGTTTTTTGTGGATAAAAAAAACACGAACAAGCCGAGGCTTGTGTGTGACTTCAGGGCCTTAAATGCAGTGTCAGAACCAGTGGCTTTCCCTATGCCCAGGATTGACGACATTTTGACAAGGGTCAGGAAGGGAAAGATTTTTACTAAACTGGACCTAAGGGGGGCGTACAACCTGATACGAATAAGGAAGGGGGATGAATGGAAAACCACCATGTTCACCCCTTTGGGGGCATTTGAATATTTAGTTATGCCCTTCGGCCTACAAGGAGGCTCCGCGTGCTTTCAATCGTTTATGAACCACGTCCTGGGGCCTTTGCTTTACAAGAATTGTGTGGCCTTCTTAGACGACGTGTTGGTGTATTCTGAGAATGAGGAGCAGCATGTGAGAGACGTCAGAGAAGTGTTGAGCAGGCTGCAAGCCAACCAGCTGTGGGTGAAACTGGAGAAGTGTCAGTTTCATACCAAGGAGGTGGAATTCCTGGGGTATCGCCTGTCAGACAAGGGATTGGCCATGGATCCCGGCAAGGTCCAGGCGGTGCTGGAATGGAAAACACCCAAAACAAGGAAGGATGTGCAGAGGTTCCTAGGATTTGGGAACTTCTATCGTAAGTTCATCCGAAACTTTGCCCACCTGACGGCGCCCATTACGGACTGTCTCAGCAGTAAGAAGAAGTTCGTTTGGACTGAGGAGGCGGAGCGAGCATTTGAGGAACTAAAAAGGGCCTTCGCCTCGGAACAACAACTCCTGCATGTGGATTTACAAAAACCGATGAGAGTGGAAACTGACGCATCAGACAGAGCGATTGGGGCGGTGCTTCTGCAGCCAGGGAAGGAGGAGTCAGAGTGGAGACCGTGTGCCTTTTTTTCGCGAAAGCTGAACAAATCCGAGAGGAACTACACGGTGTATGACCGAGAACTACTAGCCATTCATGAGGCGTTCCGGAGATGGAGGCACCTGCTAATTGGCGCACAACATAAGGTGCAAGTGTGCACTGACCACAAGAACCTAGAGTATTGGAGGACGGCACGAGTGCTCAACCAACGGCAAGTGAGATGGGCCCAGGAGTTCTCCAAATTTAACTTTGAGATTTGTTACGTGCCAGGCCCAGAGAACATTAGGGCGGACGCTCTCTCACGCAAACCTGAATATTTGGAGGGGGAGGGAGCACCCGAAGAGAGACATGTCATTCCAGAGGACCGCTGGGTGTGTGGGGCGGCATTGGTGGGACAAAGAGAACTGGTAGAGGAAACAGAGAATGATGAATACGCCCAGAATAAGCTCAGAGGTCTTAGGGGTGAGGGAGAGGAACCAGGGGGTTTCGAGGAAAGAAATGGAGCTTTGTATTACAAAGGGGCACTGTATATCCCTGAAGGAGACTTAAGGGGGAGGGTACTCAAGCAGTTGCACGACAGCCCCACGGCGGGGCATTTTGGACAACACAAAACCATGTGGTTGGTCACCAGGGAATTTTGGTGGCCTAAGGTGAGGGAAGATGTACGGGAGTATGTAAGAGGGTGTGAGCAATGCCAGCGAGCCAAAGGGGAGAGGCGGGCACCGGCGGGGCTATTAGAACCCTTACCAACCCCAGAACGACCTTGGGAGGCAGTGTCGATAGATTTTATGACTGATCTGCCGAAGTCCAAGGGGAAAACAGCCATCATGGTGGTGGTAGACCTACTAACAAAGATGTGCCACTTTGTAGCCTGCTCGCATGCAGTCACGGCGGAAGAGACAGCGAAGTTATTTGTAGAACACATTTTTAGGTTGCACGGAGTGCCATTGAGGGTGGTCTCAGACCGAGGAAAACAATTTACTTCCAGGTTCTGGAGGAAGCTCATGAGCTTACTGCAGGTGGAGGTCAACTTTTCGACTGCCCGGCACCCTGAAACCAACGGGCAGGCGGAAAGAGCAAACGGTGTCCTCCAGCAATACCTGAGGTGTTATGTCAATGACAGAGAGAATGACTGGGTAGAAAAGTTGGCGCTGGCGGAATTTGCCTACAACAATGCCGAGAATGTGTCCACAGGGATGAGCCCCTTCTTGGCTAATTATGGGTGTCATCCCAGGGGTTTCCCAGGGGGAGAAGGGGAGAGATGGAGCGTCCCGGCAGCCGAGCATTTTGTAGAAGAAATGGAAGCAATCCATCGTCAGCTCCAACTCAACTTAGAAAGGGCGAAGGAAGAATACAAGAGGCAGGCAGACAAGAACCGAAGGGAAGGTGAAACCATAAGGGTGGGAGATAGGGTGTGGCTGTCAACCCAAGGGTTGCCGTTCAAAGGAGGTTGTAAGAAATTAAGACCCAGGAGATTGGGTCCCTTTGAGGTCATTCAACAGGTCAACCCAGTGGCTTTCAGGCTCCGGTTACCCAACCACATGAAACTGCACCCAGTATTTCACAGGTCGTTACTGTCACCGTATGAGGGGGGACGAGAAGGGATGGCCACTCGGGGACCGGTCATAGAAGAAAGGGAATGCAGCAGCCATGTGGCAGAAATCCTCGACGCCAGGTGGAAGGGGGATCAGGTGGAGTATTTGGTAGCGTGGGAAGGAGAACCGGAGTCAGAAAACACTTGGGTAATGGCAGAAGATATCAATGACGAGGTATTGATAGAAACGTTCCATCAAAGGTTCCCAAGGAAACCTCTGCCTGTGGAGAGGTTCCGGAGGGAATACTTTGGGACCACCGATGAGGAGGAGGAGTTGGAAGGATTCTCGGACTCGGAAGGGGAAGGGGAGATGGACTCTGAGGAGGAGGAGTACTTCGAGACCAGGAACCGCAACAGGTGGAGAGAAGTGTTCGGGACATCGGAAGATGAAGGAAGTTCATTCCGGGGTTTTGCCTCCTCACCGCCCGTAGAGGAGGGGGCGAGAGGGGATGAAGGGGGCCCTGGAGGGGAGGTGGATGTCAGGGAACTGCCATCGGAAGGAAGGGAAGTGAAAGGGCTCACACAGGTTGGGAGAGACTCAGCAGCTGAAGAGGGAACCAGTAGGGGGAGAGGAGCTGAGCTGAGGGAAAGTGAGCTGGAGGGATGGCTCAGAGACACTTCCAGCGAAAACAGTGGGGAGGTTTCAGGACCTCCTGTAGGGACACCCACTCCTCGCCGGAAA